>NW_027463176.1:0-37656 GCF_050947455.1 Rhinoderma darwinii
ATTGCCAGGCGCTGAGACGAATGCCGCCAAGATCGAGCGTCTATGACTTACGGTTCAAGAATTAGCCTCAGAAACAGTGGTTCTGAACATGCTGCCAATAGCTCGCCTGGGAAACATCCAGAGAAGTCCAAGATAGTGTTTTTTAGACTGGCTGCCACGAGCTGAAACGAATGCAGCCAAGAGCGAGCGTCTGTGACTTACGGTTCAAAAGTTATTCACAGAAACATGGTTCTGAACTTTGCTGCCAGCCGCGAAAGCGAAAATAACCAAGATCGAGCGTCTAGGATTTGCTTGTCAATAGCTCGCCTGGGAAACATCCATAGAAGTCAAATACAGTGCTTATATACTAATTGCCAGGCGCTGAGACGAATGCCGCCAAGATCTAGCGTCTATGACTTACGGTTCAAGAATTAGCCTCAGAAACAGTGGGAAACAGTGCTTCTATTCTAATTGGCAGGCGCTTAAACAAATGCCGCCAAGATCGAGCGTCTATGACTTACGGTTCAAGAATTAGCCTCAGAAACAGTGGGAAACAGTGCTTCTATACTAATTGCCAGGCGCTGAGACGAATGCCGCCAAGATCGAGCGTCTATGACACGGTTCAAGAATTAGCCTCAGAAACAGTGGTTCTGAACATGCTGCCAATAGCTCGCCTGGGAAACATCCAGAGAAGTCAAAGATAGTGTTTTTTAGACTGGCTGCCACGAGCTGAAACGAATGCAGCCAAGAGCGAGCGTCTGTGACTTACGGTTCAAAAGTTATTCACAGAAACATGGTTCTGAACTTTGCTGCCAGCCGCGAAAGCGAAAATAACCAAGATCGAGCGTCTAGGATTTACTTGTCAATAGCTCGCCTGGGAAACATCCAGAGAAGTCAAAGACAGTGCTTCTATACTAATTGCCAGGCGCTGAGACGAATGCCGCCAAGATCGAGCGTCTATGACTTACGGTTCAAGAATTAGCCTCAGAAACAGTGGTTCTGAACATGCTGCCAATAGGTCGTCTGGGAAACATCCAGAGAAGTCCAAGATAGTGTTTTTTAGACTGGCTGCCACGAGCTGAAACGAATGCAGCCAAGAGCGAGCGTCTGTGACTTACGGTTCAAGAGTTATTCACAGAAACATGGTTCTGAACTTTGCTGCCAGCCGCGAAAGCGAAAATAACCAAGATCAAGCGTCTAGGATTTACTTGTCAATAGCTCGCCTGGGAAACATCCAGAGAAGTCAAAGACAGTGCTTCTATACTAATTGCCAGGCGCTGAGACGAATGCCGCCAAGATCTAGCGTCTATGACTTACGGTTCAAGAATTAGCCTCAGAAACAGTGGGAAACAGTGCTTCTATACTAATTGCCAGGCGCTGAGACGAATGCCGCCAAGATCGAGCGTCTATGACTTACGATTCAAGAATTAGCCTCAGAAACAGTGGTTCTGAACATGCTGCCAATAGCTCGCCTGGGAAACATCCAGAGAAGTCCAAGATTGTGTTTTTTAGACTGGCTGCCACGAGCTGAAACGAATGCAGCCAAGAGCGAGCGTCTGTGACTTACGGTTCAAAAGTTATTCACAGAAACATGGTTCTGAACTTTGCTGCCAGCCGCGAAAGCGAAAATAACCAAGATCGAGCGTCTAGGATTTACTTGTCAATAGCTCGCCTGGGAAACATCCAGAGAAGTCAAAGACAGTGCTTCTATACTAATTGCCAGGCGCTGAGACGAATGCCGCCAAGATCTAGCGTCTATGACTTACGGTTCAAGAATTAGCCTCAGAAACAGTGGGAAACAGTGCTTCTATACTAATTGCCAGGCGCTGAGACGAATGCCGCCAAGAGCGAGCGTCTATGACTTACGGTTCAAGAATTAGCCTCAGAAACAGTGGTTCTGAACATGCTGCCAATAGCTCGCCTGGGAAACATCCAGAGAAGTCCAAGATTGTGTTTTTTAGACTGGCTGCCACGAGCTGAAACGAATGCAGCCAAGAGCGAGCGTCTGTGACTTACGGTTCAAGAGTTATTCACAGAAACATGGTTCTGAACTTTGCTGCCAGCCGCGAAAGCGAAAATAACCAAGATCGAGCGTCTAGGATTTACTTGTCAATAGCTCGCCTGGGAAACATCCAGAGAAGTCAAAGACAGTGCTTCTATACTAATTGCCAGGCGCTGAGACGAATGTCGCCAAGATCTAGCGTCTATGACTTACGGTTCAAGAATTAGCCTCAGAAACAGTGGGAAACAGTGCTTCTATACTAATTGCCAGGCGCTGAGACGAATGCCGCCAAGATCGAGCGTCTATGACACGGTTCAAGAATTAGCTTCAGAAACAGTGGTTCTGAACATGCTGCCAATAGCTCGCCTGGGAAACATCCAGAGAAGTCCAAGATAGTGTTTTTTAGACTGGCTGCCACGAGCTGAAACGAATGCAGCCAAGAGCGAGCGTCTGTGACTTACGGTTCAAAAGTTATTCACAGAAACATGGTTCTGAACTTTGCTGCCAGCCGCGAAAGCGAAAATAACCAAGATCGAGCGTCTAGGATTTGCTTGTCAATAGCTCGCCGGGGAAACATCCATAGAAGTCAAATACAGTGCTTATATACTAATTGCCAGGCGCTGAGACGAATGCCGCCAAGATCTAGTGTCTATGACTTACGGTTCAAGAATTAGCCTCAGAAACAGTGGGAAACAGTGCTTCTATTCTAATTGGCAGGCGCTTAAACAAATGCCGCCAAGATCGAGCGTCTATGACTTACGGTTCAAGAATTAGCCTCAGAAACAGTGGGAAACAGTGCTTCTATACTAATTGCCAGGCGCTGAGACGAATGCCGCCAAGATCGAGCGTCTATGACACGGTTCAAGAATTAGCCTCAGAAACAGTGGTTCTGAACATGCTGCCAATAGCTCGCCTGGGAAACATCCAGAGAAGTCAAAGATAGTGTTTTTTAGACTGGCTGCCACGAGCTGAAACGAATGCAGCCAAGAGCGAGCGTCTGTGACTTACGGTTCAAGAGTTATTCACAGAAACATGGTTCTGAACTTTGCTGCCAGCCGCGAAAGCGAAAATAACCAAGATCAAGCGTCTAGGATTTACTTGTCAATAGCTCGCCTGGGAAACATCCAGAGAAGTCAAAGACAGTGCTTCTATACTAATTGCCAGGCGCTGAGACGAATGCCGCCAAGATCTAGCGTCTATGACTTACGGTTCAAGAATTAGCCTCAGAAACAGTGGGAAACAGTGCTTCTATACTAATTGCCAGGCGCTGAGACGAATGCCGCCAAGATCGAGCGTCTATGACTTACGATTCAAGAATTAGCCTCAGAAACAGTGGTTCTGAACATGCTGCCAATAGCTCGCCTGGGAAACATCCAGAGAAGTCCAAGATTGTGTTTTTTAGACTGGCTGCCACGAGCTGAAACGAATGCAGCCAAGAGCGAGCGTCTGTGACTTACGGTTCAAAAGTTATTCACAGAAACATGGTTCTGAACTTTGCTGCCAGCCGCGAAAGCGAAAATAACCAAGATCGAGCGTCTAGGATTTACTTGTCAATAGCTCGCCTGGGAAACATCCATAGAAGTCAAATACAGTGCTTCTATACTAATTGCCAGGCGCTGAGACGAATGCCGCCAAGATCTAGCGTCTATGACTTACGGTTCAAGAATTAGCCTCAGAAACAGTGGGAAACAGTGCTTCTATACTAATTGGCAGGCGCTTAAACAAATGCCGCCAAGATCGAGCGTCTATGACTTACGGTTCAAGAATTAGCCTCAGAAACAGTGGTTCTGAACATGCTGCCAATAACTCGCCTGGGAAACATCCAGAGAAGTCCAAGATAGTGTTTTTTAGACTGGCTGCCACGAGCTGAAACGAATGCAGCCAAGAGCGAGCGTCTGTGACTTACGGTTCAAGAGTTATTCACAGAAATATGGTTCTGAACTTTGCTGCCAGCCGCGAAAGCGAAAATAACCAAGATCGAGCGTCTAGGATTTACTTGTCAATAGCTCGCCTGGGAAACATCCAGAGAAGTCAAAGACAGTGCTTCTATACTAATTGCCAGGCGCTGAGACGAATGCCGCCAAGATCGAGCGTCTAAGACTTACGGTTCAATAATTAGCCTCAGAAACAGTGGTTCTGAACATGCTGCCAATAGCTCGCCTGGGAAACATCAAGAGAAGTCCAAGATAGTGTTTTTTAGACTGGCTGCCACGAGCTGAAACGAATGCAGCCAAGAGCGAGCGTCTGTGACTTACGGTTCAAGAGTTATTCACAGAAACATGGTTCTGAACTTTGCTGCCAGCCGCGAAAGCGAAAATAACCAAGATCGAGCGTCTAGGATTTACTTGTCAATAGCTCGCCTGGGAAACATCCAGAGAAGTCAAAGACAGTGCTTCTATACTAATTGCCAGGCGCTGAGACGAATGCCGCCAAGATCTAGCGTCTATGACTTACGGTTCAAGAATTAGCCTCAGAAACAGTGGGAAACAGTGCTTCTATACTAATTGCCAGGCGCTGAGACGAATGCCGCCAAGAGCGAGCGTCTATGACTTACGGTTCAAGAATTAGCCTCAGAAACAGTGGTTCTGAACATGCTGCCAATAGCTCGCCTGGGAAACATCCAGAGAAGTCCAAGATTGTGTTTTTTAGACTGGCTGCCACGAGCTGAAACGAATGCAGCCAAGAGCGAGCGTCTGTGACTTACGGTTCAAGAGTTATTCACAGAAACATGGTTCTGAACTTTGCTGCCAGCCGCGAAAGCGAAAATAACCAAGATCGAGCGTCTAGGATTTACTTGTCAATAGCTCGCCTGGGAAACATCCAGAGAAGTCAAAGACAGTGCTTCTATACTAATTGCCAGGCGCTGAGACGAATGCCGCCAAGATCTAGCGTCTATGACTTACGGTTCAAGAATTAGCCTCAGAAACAGTGGGAAACAGTGCTTCTATACTAATTGCCAGGCGCTGAGACGAATGCCGCCAAGATCGAGCGTCTATGACACGGTTCAAGAATTAGCTTCAGAAACAGTGGTTCTGAACATGCTGCCAATAGCTCGCCTGGGAAACATCCAGAGAAGTCCAAGATAGTGTTTTTTAGACTGGCTGCCACGAGCTGAAACGAATGCAGCCAAGAGCGAGCGTCTGTGACTTACGGTTCAAAAGTTATTCACAGAAACATGGTTCTGAACTTTGCTGCCAGCCGCGAAAGCGAAAATAACCAAGATCGAGCGTCTAGGATTTACTTGTCAATAGCTCGCCTGGGAAACATCCAGAGAAGTCAAAGACAGTGCTTCTATACTAATTGCCAGGTGCTAAGACGAATGCCGCCAAGATTGAGCGTCTATGACTTACGGTTCAAGAATTAGCCTCAGAAACAGTGGGAAACAGTGCTTCTATACTAATTGCCAGGCGCTGAGACGAATGCCGCCAAGATCGAGCGTCTATGACTTACGGTTCAAGAATTAGCCTCAGAAACAGTGGTTCTGAACATGCTGCCAATAGCTCGCCTGGGAAACATCCAGAGAAGTCCAAGATTGTGTTTTTTAGACTGGCTGCCACGAGCTGAAACGAATGCAGCCAAGAGCGAGCGTCTGTGACTTACGGTTCAAAAGTTATTCACAGAAACATGGTTCTGAACTTTGCTGCCAGCCGCGAAAGCGAAAATAACCAAGATCGAGCGTCTAGGATTTGCTTGTCAATAGCTCGCCTGGGAAACATCCATAGAAGTCAAATACAGTGCTTCTATACTAATTGCCAGGCGCTGAGACGAATGCCGCCAAGATCTAGCGTCTATGACTTACGGTTCAAGAATTAGCCTCAGAAACAGTGGGAAACAGTGCTTCTATACTAATTGGCAGGCGCTTAAACAAATGCCGCCAAGATCGAGCGTCTATGACTTACGGTTCAAGAATTAGCCTCAGAAACAGTGGGAAACAGTGCTTCTATACTAATTGCCAGGCGCTGAGACGAATGCCGCCAAGATCGAGCGTCTATGACACGGTTCAAGAATTAGCCTCAGAAACAGTGGTTCTGAACATGCTGCCAATAGCTCGCCTGGGAAACATCCAGAGAAGTCCAAGATTGTGTTTTTTAGACTGGCTGCCACGAGCTGAAACGAATGCAGCCAAGAGCGAGCGTCTGTGACTTACGGTTCAAAAGTTATTCACAGAAACATGGTTCTGAACTTTGCTGCCAGCCGCGAAAGCGAAAATAACCAAGATCGAGCGTCTAGGATTTACTTGTCAATAGCTCGCCTGGGAAACATCCAGAGAAGTCAAAGACAGTGCTTCTATACTAATTGCCAGGCGCTGAGACGAATGCCGCCAAGATCTAGCGTCTATGACTTACGGTTCAAGAATTAGCCTCAGAAACAGTGGGAAACAGTGCTTCTATACTAATTGCCAGGCGCTGAGACGAATGCCGCCAAGATCGAGCGTCTATGACTTACGGTTCAAGAATTAGCCTCAGAAACAGTGGTTCTGAACATGCTGCCAATAGCTCGCCTGGGAAACATCCAGAGAAGTCCAAGATTGTGTTTTTTAGACTGGCTGCCACGAGCTGAAACGAATGCAGCCAAGAGCGAGCGTCTGTGACTTACGGTTCAAAAGTTATTCACAGAAACATGGTTCTGAACTTTGCTGCCAGCCGCGAAAGCGAAAATAACCAAGATCGAGCGTCTAGGATTTACTTGTCAATAGCTCGCCTGGGAAACATCCATAGAAGTCAAATACAGTGCTTCTATACTAATTGCCAGGCGCTGAGACGAATGCCGCCAAGATCTAGCGTCTATGACTTACGGTTCAAGAATTAGCCTCAGAAACAGTGGGAAACAGTGCTTCTATACTAATTGGCAGGCGCTTAAACAAATGCCGCCAAGATCGAGCGTCTATGACTTACGGTTCAAGAATTAGCCTCAGAAACAGTGGTTCTGAACATGCTGCCAATAACTCGCCTGGGAAACATCCAGAGAAGTCCAAGATAGTGTTTTTTAGACTGGCTGCCACGAGCTGAAACGAATGCAGCCAAGAGCGAGCGTCTGTGACTTACGGTTCAAGAGTTATTCACAGAAACATGGTTCTGAACTTTGCTGCCAGCCGCGAAAGCGAAAATAACCAAGATCGTGCGTCTAGGATTTACTTGTCAATAGCTCGCCTGGGAAACATCCAGAGAAGTCAAAGACAGTGCTTCTATACTAATTGCCAGGCGCTGAGACGAATGCCGCCAAGATCGAGCGTCTAAGACTTACGGTTCAATAATTAGCCTCAGAAACAGTGGTTCTGAACATGCTGCCAATAGCTCGCCTGGGAAACATCCAGAGAAGTCAAAGATAGTGTTTTTTAGTCTGGCTGCCACGAGCTGAAACGAATGCAGCCAAGAGCGAGCGTCTGTGACTTACGGTTCAAAAGTTATTCACAGAAACATGGTTCTGAACTTTGCTGCCAGCCGCGAAAGCGAAAATAACCAAGATCGAGCGTCTAGGATTTACTTGTCAATAGCTCGCCTGGGAAACATCCAGAGAAGTCAAAGACAGTGCTTCTATACTAATTGCCAGGTGCTGAGACGAATGCCGCCAAGATTGAGCGTCTATGACTTACGGTTCAAGAATTAGCCTCAGAAACAGTGGGAAACAGTGCTTCTATACTAATTGCCAGGCGCTGAGACGAATGCCGCCAAGATCGAGCGTCTATGACTTACGGTTCAAGAATTAGCCTCAGAAACAGCGGTTCTGAACATGCTGCCAATAGCTCGCCTGGGAAACATCCAGAGAAGTCCAAGATTGTGTTTTTTAGACTGGCTGCCACGAGCTGAAACGAATGCAGCCAAGAGCGAGCGTCTGTGACTTACGGTTCAAGAGTTATTGACAGAAACATGGTTCTGAACTTTGCTGCCAGCCGCGAAAGCGAAAATAACCAAGATCGAGCGTCTAGGATTTACTTGTCAATAGCTCGCCTGGGAAACATCCAGAGAAGTCAAAGACAGTGCTTCTATACTAATTGCCAGGCGCTGAGACGAATGCCGCCAAGATCTAGCGTCTATGACTTACGGTTCAAGAATTAGCCTCAGAAACAGTGGGAAACAGTGCTTCTATACTAATTGCCAGGCGCTGAGACGAATGCCGCCAAGATCGAGCGTCTATGACTTACGGTTCAAGAATTAGCCTCAGAAACAGTCGTTCTGAACATGCTGCCAATAGCTCGTCTGGGAAACATCCAGATAAGTCAAAGATAGTGTTTTTTAGACTGGCTGCCACGAGCTGAAACGAATGCAGCCAAGAGCGAGCGTCTGTGACTTACGGTTCAAAAGTTATTCACAGAAACATGGTTCTGAACTTTGCTGCCAGCCGCGAAAGCGAAAATAACCAAGATCGAGCGTCTAGGATTTACTTGTCAATAGCTCGCCTGGGAAACATCCAGAGAAGTCAAAGACAGTGCTTCTATACTAATTGCCAGGTGCTGAGACGAATGCCGCCAAGATCTAGCGTCTATGACTTACGGTTCAAGAATTAGCCTCAGAAACAGTGGGAAACAGTGCTTCTATACTAATTGGCAGGCGCTTAAACAAATGCCGCCAAGATCGAGCGTCTATGACTTACGGTTCAAGAATTAGCCTCAGAAACAGTGGTTCTGAACATGCTGCCAATAACTCGCCTGGGAAACATCCAGAGAAGTCCAAGATAGTGTTTTTTAGACTGGCTGCCACGAGCTGAAACGAATGCAGCCAAGAGCGAGCGTCTGTGACTTACGGTTCAAGAGTTATTCACAGAAACATGGTTCTGAACTTTGCTGCCAGCCGCGAAAGCGAAAATAACCAAGATCGAGCGTCTAGGATTTACTTGTCAATAGCTCGCCTGGGAAACATCCAGAGAAGTCAAAGACAGTGCTTCTATACTAATTGCCAGGCGCTGAGACGAATGCCGCCAAGATCGAGCGTCTAAGACTTACGGTTCAATAATTAGCCTCAGAAACAGTGGTTCTGAACATGCTGCCAATAGCTCGCCTGAGAAACATCAAGAGAAGTCCAAGATAGTGTTTTTTAGACTGGCTGCCACGAGCTGAAACGAATGCAGCCAAGAGCGAGCGTCTGTGACTTACGGTTCAAAAGTTATTCACAGAAACATGGTTCTGAACTTTGCTGCCAGCCGCGAAAGCGAAAATAACCAAGATCGAGCGTCTAGGATTTACTTGTCAATAGCTCGCCTGGGAAACATCCAGAGAAGTCAAAGACAGTGCTTCTATACTAATTGCCAGGCGCTGAGACGAATGCCGCCAAGATCTAGCGTCTATGACTTACGGTTCAAGAATTAGCCTCAGAAACAGTGGGAAACAGTGCTTCTATACTAATTGCCAGGCGCTGAGACGAATGCCGCCAAGATCGAGCGTCTATGACTTACGGTTCAAGAATTAGCCTCAGAAACAGTCGTTCTGAACATGCTGCCAATAGCTCGCCTGGGAAACATCAAGAGAAGTCCAAGATAGTGCTTTTTAGACTGGCTGCCACGAGCTGAAACGAATGCAGCCAAGAGCGAGCGTCTGTGACTTACGGTTCAAAAGTTATTCACAGAAACATGGTTCTGAACTTTGCTGCCAGCCGCGAAAGCGAAAATAACCAAGATCGAGCGTCTAGGATTTACTTGTCAATAGCTCGCCTGGGAAACATCCAGAGAAGTCAAAGACAGTGCTTCTATACTAATTGCCAGGCGCTGAGACGAATGCCGCCAAGATCTAGCGTCTATGACTTGCGGTTCAAGAATTAGCCTCAGAAACAGTGGGAAACAGTGCTTCTATACTAATTGCCAGGCGCTGAGACGAATGCCGCCAAGATCGAGCGTCTATGACTTACGGTTCAAGAATTAGCCTCAGAAACAGTCGTTCTGAACATGCTGCCAATAGCTCGTCTGGGAAACATCCAGATAAGTCAAAGATAGTGTTTTTTAGACTGGCTGCCACGAGCTGAAACGAATGCAGCCAAGAGCGAGCGTCTGTGACTTACGGTTCAAAAGTTATTCACAGAAACATGGTTCTGAACTTTGCTGCCAGCCGCGAAAGCGAAAATAACCAAGATCGAGCGTCTAGGATTTACTTGTCAATAGCTCGCCTGGGAAACATCCAGAGAAGTCAAAGACAGGGCTTCTATACTAATTGCCAGGCGCTGAGACGAATGCCGCCAAGATCTAGCGTCTATGACTTACGGTTCAAGAATTAGCCTCAGAAACAGTGGGAAACAGTGCTTCTATACTAATTGCCAGGCGCTGAGACGAATGCCGCCAAGAGCGAGCGTCTATGACTTACGGTTCAAGAATTAGCCTCAGAAACAGTGGTTCTGAACATGCTGCCAATAGCTCGCCTGGGAAACATCCAGAGAAGTCCAAGATTGTGTTTTTTAGACTGGCTGCCACGAGCTGAAACGAATGCAGCCAAGAGCGAGCGTCTGTGACTTACGGTTCAAAAGTTATTCACAGAAACATGGTTCTGAACTTTGCTGCCAGCCGCGAAAGCGAAAATAACCAAGATCGAGCGTCTAGGATTTACTTGTCAATAGCTCGCCTGGGAAACATCCATAGAAGTCAAATACAGTGCTTCTACACTAATTGCCAGGCGCTGAGACGAATGCCGCCAAGATCTAGCGTCTATGACTTACGGTTCAAGAATTAGCCTCAGAAACAGTGGGAAACAGTGCTTCTATACTAATTGGCAGGCGCTTAAACAAATGCCGCCAAGATCGAGCGTCTATGACTTACGGTTCAAGAATTAGCCTCAGAAACAGTCGTTCTGAACATGCTGCCAATAACTCGCCTGGGAAACATCCAGAGAAGTCCAAGATAGTGTTTTTTTAGACTGGCTGCCACGAGCTGAAACGAATGCAGCCAAGAGCGAGCGTCTGTGACTTACGGTTCAAGAGTTATTCACAGAAACATGGTTCTGAACTTTGCTGCCAGCCGCGAAAGCGAAAATAACCAAGATCGAGCGTCTAGGATTTACTTGTCAATAGCTCGCCTGGGAAACATCCAGAGAAGTCAAAGACAGTGCTTCTATACTAATTGCCAGGCGCTGAGACGAATGCCGCCAAGATCGAGCGTCTAAGACTTACGGTTCAATAATTAGCCTCAGAAACAGTGGTTCTGAACATGCTGCCAATAGCTCGCCTGGGAAACATCCAGAGAAGTCAAAGATAGTGTTTTTTAGACTGGCTGCCACGAGCTGAAACGAATGCAGCCAAGAGCGAGCGTCTGTGACTTACGGTTCAAAAGTTATTCACAGAAACATGGTTCTGAACTTTGCTGCCAGCCGCGAAAGCGAAAATAACCAAGATCGAGCGTCTAGGATTTACTTGTCAATAGCTCGCCTGGGAAACATCCAGAGAAGTCAAAGACAGTGCTTCTATACTAATTGCCAGGTGCTGAGACGAATGCCGCCAAGATTGAGCGTCTATGACTTACGGTTCAAGAATTAGCCTCAGAAACAGTGGGAAACAGTGCTTCTATACTAATTGCCAGGCGCTGAGACGAATGCCGCCAAGATCGAGCGTCTATGACTTACGGTTCAAGAATTAGCCTCAGAAACAGTGGTTCTGAACATGCTGCCAATAGCTCGCCTGGGAAACATCCAGAGAAGTCCAAGATTGTGTTTTTTAGACTGGCTGCCACGAGCTGAAACGAATGCAGCCAAGAGCGAGCGTCTGTGACTTACGGTTCAAGAGTTATTCACAGAAACATGGTTCTGAACTTTGCTGCCAGCCGCGAAAGCGAAAATAACCAAGATCGAGCGTCTAGGATTTACTTGTCAATAGCTCGCCTGGGAAACATCCAGAGAAGTCAAAGACAGTGCTTCTATACTAATTGCCAGGCGCTGAGACGAATGCCGCCAAGATCGAGCGTCTAAGACTTACGGTTCAAGAATTAGCCTCAGAAACAGTGGTTCTGAACATGCTGCCAATAGCTTGCCTGGGAAACATCCAGAGAAGTCCAAGATTGTGTTTTTTAGACTGGCTGCCACGAGCTGAAACGAATGCAGCCAAGAGCGAGCGTCTGTGACTTACGGTTCAAAAGTTATTCACAGAAACATGGTTCTGAACTTTGCTGCCAGCCGCGAAAGCGAAAATAACCAAGATCGAGCGTCTAGGATTTACTTGTCAAAAGCTCGCCTGGGAAACATCCAGAGAAGTCAAAGACGGTGCTTCTATACTAATTGCCAGGCGCTGAGACGAATGCCGCCAAGATCTAGCGTCTATGACTTACGGTTCAAGAATTAGCCTCGGAAACAGTGCTTCTATACTAATTGCCAGGCGCTGAGACGAATGCCGCCAAGATCGAGCGTCTATGACACGGTTTAAGAATTAGCCTCAGAAACAGTGGTTCTGAACATGCTGCCAATAGCTCGCCTGGGAAACATCCAGAGAAGTCCAAGATTGTGTTTTTTAGACTGGCTGCCACGAGCTGAAACGAATGCAGCCAAGAGCGAGCGTCTGTGACTTACGGTTCAAAAGTTATTCACAGAAACATGGTTCTGAACTTTGCTGCCAGCCGCGAAAGCGAAAATAACCAAGATCGAGCGTCTAGGATTTACTTGTCAATAGCTCGCCTGGGAAACATCCATAGAAGTCAAATACAGTGCTTCTATACTAATTGCCAGGCGCTGAGACGAATGCCGCCAAGATCTAGCGTCTATGACTTACGGTTCAAGAATTAGCCTCAGAAACAGTGGGAAACAGTGCTTCTATACTAATTGGCAGGCGCTTAAACAAATGCCGCCAAGATCGAGCGTCTATGACTTACGGTTCAAGAATTAGCCTCAGAAACAGTGGGAAACAGTGCTTCTATTCTAATTGGCAGGCGCTTAAACAAATGCCGCCAAGATCGAGCGTCTATGACTTACGGTTCAAGAATTAGCCTCAGAAACAGTGGGAAACAGTGCTTCTATACTAACTGCCAGGCGCTGAGACGAATGCCGCCAAGAGCGAGCGTCTATGACTTACGGTTCAAGAATTAGCCTCAGAAACAGTGGTTCTGAACATGCTGCCAATAGCTCGCCTGGGAAACATCCAGAGAAGTCAAAGATAGTGTTTTTTAGACTGGCTGCCACGAGCTGAAACGAATGCAGCCAAGAGCGAGCGTCTGTGACTTACGGTTCAAAAGTTATTCACAGAAACATGGTTCTGAACTTTGCTGCCAGCCGCGAAAGCGAAAATAACCAAGATCGAGCGTCTAGGATTTACTTGTCAATAGCTCGCCTGGGAAACATCCAGAGAAGTCAAAGACAGTGCTTCTATACTAATTGCCAGGCGCTGAGACGAATGCCGCCAAGATCTAGCGTCTATGACTTACGGTTCAAGAATTAGCCTCAGAAACAGTGGGAAACAGTGCTTCTATACTAATTGCCAGGCGCTGAGACGAATGCCGCCAAGATCGAGCGTCTATGACTTACGGTTCAAGAATTAGCCTCAGAAACAGTCGTTCTGAACATGCTGCCAATAGCTCGCCTGGGAAACATCCAGAGAAGTCCAAGATAGTGTTTATTAGACTGGCTGCCACGAGCTGAAACGAATGCAGCCAAGAGCGAGCGTCTGTGACTTACGGTTCAAGAGTTATTCACAGAAACATGGTTCTGAACTTTGCTGCCAGCCGCGAAAGCGAAAAAAACCAAGATCGAGCGTCTAGGATTTACTTGTCAATAGCTCGCCTGGGAAACATCCAGAGAAGTCAAAGACAGTGCTTCTATACTAATTGCCAGGCGCTGAGACGAATGCCGCCAAGATCGAGCGTCTATGACTTACGGTTCAAGAATTAGCCTCAGAAACAGTGGTTCTGAACATGCTGCCAATAGCTTGCCTGGGAAACATCCAGAGAAGTCCAAGATTGTGTTTTTTAGACTGGCTGCCACGAGCTGAAACGAATGCAGCCAAGAGCGAGCGTCTGTGACTTACGGTTCAAAAGTTATTCACAGAAACATGGTTCTGAACTTTGCTGCCAGCCGCGAAAGCGAAAATAACCAAGATCGAGCGTCTAGGATTTACTTGTCAAAAGCTCGCCTGGGAAACATCCAGAGAAGTCAAAGACGGTGCTTCTATACTAATTGCCAGGCGCTGAGACGAATGCCGCCAAGATCTAGCGTCTATGACTTACGGTTCAAGAATTAGCCTCGGAAACAGTGCTTCTATACTAATTGCCAGGCGCTGAGACGAATGCCGCCAAGATCGAGCGTCTATGACGCGGTTTAAGAATTAGCCTCAGAAACAGTGGTTCTGAACATGCTGCCAATAGCTCGCCTGGGAAACATCCAGAGAAGTCAAAGATAGTGTTTTTTAGACTGGCTGCCACGAGCTGAAACGAATGCAGCCAAGAGCGAGCGTCTGTGACTTACGGTTCAAAAGTTATTCACAGAAACATGGTTCTGAACTTTGCTGCCAGCCGCGAAAGCGAAAATAACCAAGATCGAGCGTCTAGGATTTACTTGTCAATAGCTCGCCTGGGAAACATCCAGAGAAGTCAAAGACAGTGCTTCTATACTAATTGCCAGGTGCTGACACGAATGCCGCCAAGATTGAGCGTCTATGACTTACGGTTCAAGAATTAGCCTCAGAAACAGTGGGAAACAGTGCTTCTATACTAATTGCCAGGCGCTGAGACGAATGCCGCCAAGATCGAGCGTCTATGACTTACGGTTCAAGAATTAGCCTCAGAAACAGTCGTTCTGAACATGCTGCCAATAGCTCGCCTGGGAAACATCCAGAGAAGTCCAAGATTGTGTTTTTTAGACTGGCTGCCACGAGCTGAAACGAATGCAGCCAAGAGCGAGCGTCTGTGACTTAAGGTTCAAAAGTTATTCACAGAAACATGGTTCTGAACTTTGCTGCCAGCCGCGAAAGCGAAAATAACCAAGATCGAGCGTCTAGGATTTACTTGTCAATAGCTCGCCTGGGAAACATCCATAGAAGTCAAATACAGTGCTTCTATACTAATTGCCAGGCGCTGAGACGAATGCCGCCAAGATCTAGCGTCTATGACTTACGGTTCAAGAATTAGCCTCAGAAACAGTGGGAAACAGTGCTTCTATACTAATTGGCAGGCGCTTAAACAAATGCCGCCAAGATCGAGCGTCTATGACTTACGGTTCAAGAATTAGCCTCAGAAACAGTGGTTCTGAACATGCTGCCAATAACTCGCCTGGGAAACATCCAGAGAAGTCCAAGATAGTGTTTTTTAGACTGGCTGCCACGAGCTGAAACGAATGCAGCCAAGAGCGAGCGTCTGTGACTTACGGTTCAAGAGTTGTTCACAGAAACATGGTTCTGAACTTTGCTGCCAGCCGCGAAAGCGAAAATAACCAAGATCGAGCGTCTAGGATTTACTTGTCAATAGCTCGCCTGGGAAACATCCAGAGAAGTCAAAGACAGTGCTTCTATACTAATTGCCAGGCGCTGAGACGAATGCCGCCAAGATCGAGCGTCTAAGACTTACGGTTCAATAATTAGCCTCAGAAACAGTGGTTCTGAACATGCTGCCAATAGCTCGCCTGGGAAACATCAAGAGAAGTCCAAGATAGTGTTTTTTAGACTGGCTGCCACGAGCTGAAACGAATGCAGCCAAGAGCGAGCGTCTGTGACTTACGGTTCAAGAGTTATTCACAGAAACATGGTTCTGAACTTTGCTGCCAGCCGCGAAAGCGAAAATAACCAAGATCGAGCGTCTAGGATTTACTTGTCAATAGCTCGCCTGGGAAACATCCAGAGAAGTCAAAGACAGTGCTTCTATACTAATTGCCAGGCCCTGAGACGAATGCCGCCAAGATCTAGCGTCTATGACTTACGGTTCAAGAATTAGCCTCAGAAACAGTGGGAAACAGTGCTTCTATACTAATTGCCAGGCGCTGAGACGAATGCCGCCAAGAGCGAGCGTCTATGACTTACGGTTCAAGAATTAGCCTCAGAAACAGTGGTTCTGAACATGCTGCCAATAGCTCGCCTGGGAAACATCCAGAGAAGTCCAAGATAGTGTTTTTTAGACTGGCTGCCACGAGCTGAAACGAATGCAGCCAAGAGCGAGCGTCTGTGACTTACGGTTCAAGAGTTATTCACAGAAACATGGTTCTGAACTTTGCTGCCAGCCGCGAAAGCGAAAATAACCAAGATCGAGCGTCTAGGATTTACTTGTCAATAGCTCGCCTGGGAAACATCCAGAGAAGTCAAAGACAGTGCTTCTATACTAATTGCCAGGCGCTGAGACGAATGCCGCCAAGATCTAGCGTCTATGACTTACGGTTCAAGAATTAGCCTCAGAAACAGTGGGAAACAGTGCTTCTATACTAACTGCCAGGCGCTGAGACGAATGCCGCCAATAGCGAGCGTCTATGACTTACGGTTCAAGAATTAGCCTCAGAAACAGTGGTTCTGAACATGCTGCCAATAGCTCGCCTGGGAAACATCCAGAGAAGTCCAAGATTGTGTTTTTTAGACTGGCTGCCACGAGCTGAAACGAATGCAGCCAAGAGCGAGCGTCTGTGACTTACGGTTCAAGAGTTATTCACAGAAACATGGTTCTGAACTTTGCTGCCAGCCGCGAAAGCGAAAATAACCAAGATCGAGCGTCTAGGATTTACTTGTCAATAGCTCGCCTGGGAAACATCCAGAGAAGTCAAAGACAGTGCTTCTATACTAATTGCCAGGCGCTGAGACGAATGCCGCCAAGATCTAGCGTCTATGACTTGCGGTTCAAGAATTAGCCTCAGAAACAGTGGGAAACAGTGCTTCTATACTAATTGGCAGGCGCTTAAACAAATGCCGCCAAGATCGAGCGTCTATGACTTACGGTTCAAGAATTAGCCTCAGAAACAGTCGTTCTGAACATGCTGCCAATAACTCGCCTGGGAAACATCCAGAGAAGTCCAAGATAGTGTTTTTTTAGACTGGCTGCCACGAGCTGAAACGAATGCAGCCAAGAGCGAGCGTCTGTGACTTACGGTTCAAGAGTTATTCACAGAAACATGGTTCTGAACTTTGCTGCCAGCCGCGAAAGCGAAAATAACCAAGATCGAGCGTCTAGGATTTACTTGTCAATAGCTCGCCTGGGAAACATCCAGAGAAGTCAAAGACAGTGCTTCTATACTAATTGCCAGGCGCTGAGACGAATGCCGCCAAGATCGAGCGTCTAAGACTTACGGTTCAATAATTAGCCTCAGAAACAGTGGTTCTGAACATGCTGCCAATAGCTCGCCTGGGAAACATCAAGAGAAGTCCAAGATAGTGTTTTTTAGACTGGCTGCCACGAGCTGAAACGAATGCAGCCAAGAGCGAGCGTCTGTGACTTACGGTTCAAGAGTTATTCACAGAAACATGGTTCTGAACTTTGCTGCCAGCCGCGAAAGCGAAAATAACCAAGATCGAGCGTCTAGGATTTACTTGTCAATAGCTCGCCTGGGAAACATCCAGAGAAGTCAAAGACAGTGCTTCTATACTAATTGCCAGGCGCTGAGACGAATGCCGCCAAGATCTAGCGTCTATGACTTACGGTTCAAGAATTAGCCTCAGAAACAGTGGGAAACAGTGCTTCTATACTAATTGCCAGGCGCTGAGACGAATGCCGCCAAGATCGAGCGTCTATGACTTACGGTTCAAGAATTAGCCTCAGAAACAGTCGTTCTGAACATGCTGCCAATAGCTCGCCTGGGAAACATCCAGAGAAGTCCAAGATAGTGTTTATTAGACTGGCTGCCACGAGCTGAAACGAATGCAGCCAAGAGCGAGCGTCTGTGACTTACGGTTCAAGAGTTATTCACAGAAACATGGTTCTGAACTTTGCTGCCAGCCGCGAAAGCGAAAATAACCAAGATCGAGCGTCTAGGATTTACTTGTCAATAGCTCGCCTGGGAAACATCCAGAGAAGTCAAAGACAGTGCTTCTATACTAATTGCCAGGCGCTGAGACGAATGCCGCCAAGATCTAGCGTCTATGACTTACGGTTCAAGAATTAGCCTCAGAAACAGTGGGAAACAGTGCTTCTATACTAATTGCCGGGCGCTGAGACGAATGCCGCCAAGATCGAGCGTCTATGACTTACGGTTCAAGAATTAGCCTCAGAAACAGTGGTTCTGAACATGCTGCCAATAGCTTGCCTGGGAAACATCCAGAGAAGTCCAAGATTGTGTTTTTTAGACTGGCTGCCACGAGCTGAAACGAATGCAGCCAAGAGCGAGCGTCTGTGACTTACGGTTCAAAAGTTATTCACAGAAACATGGTCCTGAACTTTGCTGCCAGCCGCGAAAGCGAAAATAACCAAGATCGAGCGTCTAGGATTTACTTGTCAAAAGCTCGCCTGGGAAACATCCAGAGAAGTCAAAGACGGTGCTTCTATACTAATTGCCAGGCGCTGAGACGAATGCCGCCAAGATCTAGCGTCTATGACTTACGGTTCAAGAATTAGCCTCGGAAACAGTGCTTCTATACTAATTGCCAGGCGCTGAGACGAATGCCGCCAAGATCGAGCGTCTATGACACGGTTTAAGAATTAGCCTCAGAAACAGTGGTTCTGAACATGCTGCCAATAGCTCGCCTGGGAAACATCCAGAGAAGTCCAAGATTGTGTTTTTTAGACTGGCTGCCACGAGCTGAAACGAATGCAGCCAAGAGCGAGCGTCTGTGACTTACGGTTCAAAAGTTATTCACAGAAACATGGTTCTGAACTTTGCTGCCAGCCGCGAAAGCGAAAATAACCAAGATCGAGCGTCTAGGATTTACTTGTCAATAGCTCGCCTGGGAAACATCCATAGAAGTCAAATACAGTGCTTCTATACTAATTGCCAGGCGCTGAGACGAATGCCGCCAAGATCTAGCGTCTATGACTTACGGTTCAAGAATTAGCCTCAGAAACAGTGGGAAACAGTGCTTCTATACTAATTGGCAGGCGCTTAAACAAATGCCGCCAAGATCGAGCGTCTATGACTTACGGTTCAAGAATTAGCCTCAGAAACAGTGGTTCTGAACATGCTGCCAATAACTCGCCTGGGAAACATCCAGAGAAGTCCAAGATAGTGTTTTTTAGACTGGCTGCCACGAGCTGAAACGAATGCAGCCAAGAGCGAGCGTCTGTGACTTACGGTTCAAGAGTTATTCACAGAAACATGGTTCTGAACTTTGCTGCCAGCCGCGAAAGCGAAAATAACCAAGATCGAGCGTCTAGGATTTACTTGTCAATAGCTCGCCTGGGAAACATCCAGAGAAGTCAAAGACAGTGCTTCTATACTAATTGCCAGGCGCTGAGACGAATGCCGCCAAGATCGAGCGTCTAAGACTTACGGTTCAATAATTAGCCTCAGAAACAGTGGTTCTGAACATGCTGCCAATAGCTCGCCTGGGAAACATCCAGAGAAGTCCAAGATTGTGTTTTTTAGACTGGCTGCCACGAGCTGAAACGAATGCAGCCAAGAGCGAGCGTCTGTGACTTACGGTTCAAAAGTTATTCACAGAAACATGGTTCTGAACTTTGCTGCCAGCCGCGAAAGCGAAAATAACCAAGATCGAGCGTCTAGGATTTACTTGTCAAAAGCTCGCCTGGGAAACATCCAGAGAAGTCAAAGACGGTGCTTCTATACTAATTGCCAGGCGCTGAGACGAATGCCGCCAAGATCTAGCGTCTATGACTTACGGTTCAAGAATTAGCCTCGGAAACAGTGCTTCTATACTAATTGCCAGGCGCTGAGACGAATGCCGCCAAGATCGAGCGTCTATGACACGGTTTAAGAATTAGCCTCAGAAACAGTGGTTCTGAACATGCTGCCAATAGCTCGCCTGGGAAACATCCAGAGAAGTCCAAGATTGTGTTTTTTAGACTGGCTGCCACGAGCTGAAACGAATGCAGCCAAGAGCGAGCGTCTGTGACTTACGGTTCAAAAGTTATTCACAGAAACATGGTTCTGAACTTTGCTGCCAGCCGCGAAAGCGCAAATAACCAAGATCGAGCGTCTAGGATTTACTTGTCAATAGCTCGCCTGGGAAACATCCATAGAAGTCAAATACAGTGCTTCTATACTAATTGTCAGGCGCTGAGACGAATGCCGCCAAGATCTAGCGTCTATGACTTACGGTTCAAGAATTAGCCTCAGAAACAGTGGGAAACAGTGCTTCTATACTAATTGGCAGGCGCTTAAACAAATGCCGCCAAGATCGAGCGTCTATGACTTACGGTTCAAGAATTAGCCTCAGAAACAGTGGTTCTGAACATGCTGCCAATAACTCGCCTGGGAAACATCCAGAGAAGTCCAAGATAGTGTTTTTTAGACTGGCTGCCACGAGCTGAAACGAATGCAGCCAAGAGCGAGCGTCTGTGACTTACGGTTCAAGAGTTATTCACAGAAACATGGTTCTGAACTTTGCTGCCAGCCGCGAAAGCGAAAATAACCAAGATCGAGCGTCTAGGATTTACTTGTCAATAGCTCGCCTGGGAAACATCCAGAGAAGTCAAAGACAGTGCTTCTATACTAATTGCCAGGCGCTGAGACGAATGCCGCCAAGATCGAGCGTCTAAGACTTACGGTTCAATAATTAGCCTCAGAAACAGTGGTTCTGAACATGCTGCCAATAGCTCGCCTGGGAAACATCAAGAGAAGTCCAAGATAGTGTTTTTTAGACTGGCTGCCACGAGCTGAAACGAATGCAGCCAAGAGCGAGCGTCTGTGACTTACGGTTCAAGAGTTATTCACAGAAACATGGTTCTGAACTTTGCTGCCAGCCGCGAAAGCGAAAATAACCAAGATCGAGCGTCTAGGATTTACTTGTCAATAGCTCGCCTGGGAAACATCCAGAGAAGTCAAAGACAGTGCTTCTATACTAATTGCCAGGCGCTGAGACGAATGCCGCCAAGATCTAGCGTCTATGACTTACGGTTCAAGAATTAGCCTCAGAAACAGTGGGAAACAGTGCTTCTATACTAATTGCCAGGCGCTGAGACGAATGCCGCCAAGAGCGAGCGTCTATGACTTACGGTTCAAGAATTAGCCTCAGAAACAGTGGTTCTGAACATGCTGCCAATAGCTCGCCTGGGAAACATCCAGAGAAGTCCAAGATTGTGTTTTTTAGACTGGCTGCCACGAGCTGAAACGAATGCAGCCAAGAGCGAGCGTCTGTGACTTACGGTTCAAGAGTTATTCACAGAAACATGGTTCTGAACTTTGCTGCCAGCCGCGAAAGCGAAAATAACCAAGATCGAGCGTCTAGGATTTACTTGTCAATAGCTCGCCTGGGAAACATCCAGAGAAGTCAAAGACAGTGCTTCTATACTAATTGCCAGGTGCTAAGACGAATGCCGCCAAGATTGAGCGTCTATGACTTACGGTTCAAGAATTAGCCTCAGAAACAGTGGGAAACAGTGCTTCTATACTAATTGCCAGGCGCTGAGACGAATGCCGCCAAGATCGAGCGTCTATGACTTACGGTTCAAGAATTAGCCTCAGAAACAGTGGTTCTGAACATGCTGCCAATAGCTCGCCTGGGAAACATCCAGAGAAGTCCAAGATTGTGTTTTTTAGACTGGCTGCCACGAGCTGAAACGAATGCAGCCAAGAGCGAGCGTCTGTGACTTACGGTTCAAAAGTTATTCACAGAAACATGGTTCTGAACTTTGCTGCCAGCCGCGAAAGCGAAAATAACCAAGATCGAGCGTCTAGGATTTGCTTGTCAATAGCTCGCCTGGGAAACATCCATAGAAGTCAAATACAGTGCTTATATACTAATTGCCAGGCGCTGAGACGAATTATGCCAAGATCTAGCGTCTATGACTTACGGTTCAAGAATTAGCCTCAGAAACAGTGGGAAACAGTGCTTCTATTCTAATTGGCAGGCGCTTAAACAAATGCCGCCAAGATCGAGCGTCTATGACTTACGGTTCAAGAATTAGCCTCAGAAACAGTGGGAAACAGTGCTTCTATACTAATTGCCAGGCGCTGAGACGAATGCCGCCAAGATCGAGCGTCTATGACTTACGGTTCAAGAATTAGCCTCAGAAACAGTGGTTCTGAACATGCTGCCAATAGCTCGCCTGGGAAACATCCAGAGAAGTCAAAGATAGTGTTTTTTAGACTGGCTGCCACGAGCTGAAACGAATGCAGCCAAGAGCGAGCGTCTGTGACTTACGGTTCAAAAGTTATTCACAGAAACATGGTTCTGAACTTTGCTGCCAGCCGCGAAAGCGAAAATAACCAAGATCGAGCGTCTAGGATTTACTTGTCAATAGCTCGCCTGGGAAACATCCAGAGAAGTCAAAGACAGTGCTTCTATACTAATTGCCAGGTGCTGAGACGAATGCCGCCAAGATTGAGCGTCTATGACTTACGGTTCAAGAATTAGCCTCAGAAACAGTGGGAAACAGTGCTTCTATACTAATTGCCAGGCGCTGAGACGAATGCCGCCAAGATCGAGCGTCTATGACTTACGGTTCAAGAATTAGCCTCAGAAACAGTGGTTCTGAACATGCTGCCAATAGCTCGCCTGGGAAACATCCAGAGAAGTCCAAGATTGTGTTTTTTAGACTGGCTGCCACGAGCTGAAACGAATGCAGCCAAGAGCGAGCGTCTGTGACTTACGGTTCAAGAGTTATTCACAGAAACATGGTTCTGAACTTTGCTGCCAGCCGCGAAAGCGAAAATAACCAAGATCGAGCGTCTAGGATTTACTTGTCAATAGCTCGCCTGGGAAACATCCAGAGAAGTCAAAGACAGTGCTTCTATACTAATTGCCAGGCGCTGAGACGAATGCCGCCAAGATCGAGCGTCTAAGACTTACGGTTCAATAATTAGCCTCAGAAACAGTGGTTCTGAACATGCTGCCAATAGCTCGCCTGGGAAACATCAAGAGAAGTCCAAGATAGTGTTTTTTAGACTGGCTGCCACGAGCTGAAACGAATGCAGCCAAGAGCGAGCGTCTGTGACTTACGGTTCAAGAGTTATTCACAGAAACATGGTTCTGAACTTTGCTGCCAGCCGCGAAAGCGAAAATAACCAAGATCGAGCGTCTAGGATTTACTTGTCAATAGCTCGCCTGGGAAACATCCAGAGAAGTCAAAGACAGTGCTTCTATACTAATTGCCAGGCGCTGAGACGAATGCCGCCAAGATCTAGCGTCTATGACTTACGGTTCAAGAATTAGCCTCAGAAACAGTGGGAAACAGTGCTTCTATACTAATTGCCAGGCGCTGAGACGAATGCCGCCAAGATCGAGCGTCTATGACTTACGGTTCAAGAATTAGCCTCAGAAACAGTCGTTCTGAACATGCTGCCAATAGCTCGCCTGGGAAACATCCAGAGAAGTCCAAGATAGTGTTTATTAGACTGGCTGCCACGAGCTGAAACGAATGCAGCCAAGAGCGAGCGTCTGTGACTTACGGTTCAAGAGTTATTCACAGAAACATGGTTCTGAACTTTGCTGCCAGCCGCGAAAGCGAAAATAACCAAGATCGAGCGTCTAGGATTTACTTGTCAATAGCTCGCCTGGGAAACATCCAGAGAAGTCAAAGACAGTGCTTCTATACTAATTGCCAGGCGCTGAGACGAATGCCGCCAAGATCTAGCGTCTATGACTTACGGTTCAAGAATTAGCCTCAGAAACAGTGGGAAACAGTGCTTCTATACTAATTGCCAGGCGCTGAGACGAATGCCGCCAAGATCGAGCGTCTATGACTTACGGTTCAAGAATTAGCCTCAGAAACAGTCGTTCTGAACATGCTGCCAATAGCTCGCCTGGGAAACATCCAGAGAAGTCCAAGATAGTGTTTATTAGACTGGCTGCCACGAGCTGAAACGAATGCAGCCAAGAGCGAGCGTCTGTGACTTACGGTTCAAGAGTTATTCACAGAAACATGGTTCTGAACTTTGCTGCCAGCCGCGAAAGCGAAAATAACCAAGATCGAGCGTCTAGGATTTACTTGTCAATAGCTCGCCTGGGAAACATCCAGAGAAGTCAAAGACAGTGCTTCTATACTAATTGCCAGGCGCTGAGACGAATGCCGCCAAGATCTAGCGTCTATGACTTACGGTTCAAGAATTAGCCTCGGAAACAGTGCTTCTATACTAATTGCCAGGCGCTGAGACGAATGCCGCCAAGATCGAGCGTCTATGACACGGTTTAAGAATTAGCCTCAGAAACAGTGGTTCTGAACATGCTGCCAATAGCTCGCCTGGGAAACATCCAGAGAAGTCCAAGATTGTGTTTTTTAGACTGGCTGCCACGAGCTGAAACGAATGCAGCCAAGAGCGAGCGTCTGTGACTTACGGTTCAAAAGTTATTCACAGAAACATGGTTCTGAACTTTGCTGCCAGCCGCGAAAGCGAAAATAACCAAGATCGAGCGTCTAGGATTTACTTGTCAATAGCTCGCCTGGGAAACATCCATAGAAGTCAAATACAGTGCTTCTATACTAATTGCCAGGCGCTGAGACGAATGCCGCCAAGATCTAGCGTCTATGACTTACGGTTCAAGAATTAGCCTCAGAAACAGTGGGAAACAGTGCTTCTAAACTAATTGGCAGGCGCTTAAACAAATGCCGCCAAGATCGAGCGTCTATGACTTACGGTTCAAGAATTAGCCTCAGAAACAGTGGTTCTGAACATGCTGCCAATAACTCGCCTGGGAAACATCCAGAGAAGTCCAAGATAGTGTTTTTTAGACTGGCTGCCACGAGCTGAAACGAATGCAGCCAAGAGCGAGCGTCTGTGACTTACGGTTCAAGAGTTATTCACAGAAACATGGTTCTGAACTTTGCTGCCAGCCGCGAAAGCGAAAATAACCAAGATCGAGTGTCTAGGATTTACTTGTCAATAGCTCGCCTGGGAAACATCCAGAGAAGTCAAAGACAGTGCTTCTATACTAATTGCCAGGCGCTGAGACGAATGCCGCCAAGATCGAGCGTCTAAGACTTACGGTTCAATAATTAGCCTCAGAAACAGTGGTTCTGAACATGCTGCCAATAGCTCGCCTGGGAAACATCAAGAGAAGTCCAAGATAGTGTTTTTTAGACTGGCTGCCACGAGCTGAAACGAATGCAGCCAAGAGCGAGCGTCTGTGACTTACGGTTCAAGAGTTATTCACAGAAACATGGTTCTGAACTTTGCTGCCAGCCGCGAAAGCGAAAATAACCAAGATCGAGCGTCTAGGATTTACTTGTCAATAGCTCGCCTGGGAAACATCCAGAGAAGTCAAAGACAGTGCTTCTATACTAATTGCCAGGCGCTGAGACGAATGCCGCCAAGATCTAGCGTCTATGACTTACGGTTCAAGAATTAGCCTCAGAAACAGTGGGAAACAGTGCTTCTATACTAATTGCCAGGCGCTGAGACGAATGCCGCCAAGAGCGAGCGTCTATGACTTACGGTTCAAGAATTAGCCTCAGAAACAGTGGTTCTGAACATGCTGCCAATAGCTCGCCTGGGAAACATCCAGAGAAGTCCAAGATTGTGTTTTTTAGACTGGCTGCCACGAGCTGAAACGAATGCAGCCAAGAGCGAGCGTCTGTGACTTACGGTTCAAGAGTTATTCACAGAAACATGGTTCTGAACTTTGCTGCCAGCCGCGAAAGCGAAAATAACCAAGATCGAGCGTCTAGGATTTACTTGTCAATAGCTCGCCTGGGAAACATCCAGAGAAGTCAAAGACAGTGCTTCTATACTAATTGCCAGGCGCTGAGACGAATGCCGCCAAGATCTAGCGTCTATGACTTACGGTTCAAGAATTAGCCTCAGAAACAGTGGGAAACAGTGCTTCTATACTAATTGCCAGGCGCTGAGACGAATGCCGCCAAGATCGAGCGTCTATGACACGGTTCAAGAATTAGCTTCAGAAACAGTGGTTCTGAACATGCTGCCAATAGCTCGCCTGGGAAACATCCAGAGAAGTCCAAGATAGTGTTTTTTAGACTGGCTGCCACGAGCTGAAACGAATGCAGCCAAGAGCGAGCGTCTGTGACTTACGGTTCAAAAGTTATTCACAGAAACATGGTTCTGAACTTTGCTGCCAGCCGCGAAAGCGAAAATAACCAAGATCGAGCGTCTAGGATTTACTTGTCAATAGCTCGCCTGGGAAACATCCAGAGAAGTCAAAGACAGTGCTTCTATACTAATTGCCAGGTGCTAAGACGAATGCCGCCAAGATTGAGCGTCTATGACTTACGGTTCAAGAATTAGCCTCAGAAACAGTGGGAAACAGTGCTTCTATACTAATTGCCAGGCGCTGAGACGAATGCCGCCAAGATCGAGCGTCTATGACTTACGGTTCAAGAATTAGCCTCAGAAACAGTGGTTCTGAACATGCTGCCAATAGCTCGCCTGGGAAACATCCAGAGAAGTCCAAGATTGTGTTTTTTAGACTGGCTGCCACGAGCTGAAACGAATGCAGCCAAGAGCGAGCGTCTGTGACTTACGGTTCAAAAGTTATTCACAGAAACATGGTTCTGAACTTTGCTGCCAGCCGCGAAAGCGAAAATAACCAAGATCGAGCGTCTAGGATTTGCTTGTCAATAGCTCGCCTGGGAAACATCCATAGAAGTCAAATACAGTGCTTCTATACTAATTGCCAGGCGCTGAGACGAATGCCGCCAAGATCTAGCGTCTATGACTTACGGTTCAAGAATTAGCCTCAGAAACAGTGGGAAACAGTGCTTCTATTCTAATTGGCAGGCGCTTAAACAAATGCCGCCAAGATCGAGCGTCTATGACTTACGGTTCAAGAATTAGCCTCAGAAACAGTGGGAAACAGTGCTTCTATACTAACTGCCAGGCGCTGAGACGAATGCCGCCAAGAGCGAGCGTCTATGACTTACGGTTCAAGAATTAGCCTCAGAAACAGTGGTTCTGAACATGCTGCCAATAGCTCGCCTGGGAAACATCCAGAGAAGTCAAAGATAGTGTTTTTTAGACTGGCTGCCACGAGCTGAAACGAATGCAGCCAAGAGCGAGCGTCTGTGACTTACGGTTCAAAAGTTATTCACAGAAACATGGTTCTGAACTTTGCTGCCAGCCGCGAAAGCGAAAATAACCAAGATCGAGCGTCTAGGATTTACTTGTCAATAGCTCGCCTGGGAAACATCCAGAGAAGTCAAAGACAGTGCTTCTATACTAATTGCCAGGCGCTGAGACGAATGCCGCCAAGATCTAGCGTCTATGACTTACGGTTCAAGAATTAGCCTCAGAAACAGTGGGAAACAGTGCTTCTATACTAATTGCCAGGCGCTGAGACGAATGCCGCCAAGATCGAGCGTCTATGACTTACGGTTCAAGAATTAGCCTCAGAAACAGTCGTTCTGAACATGCTGCCAATAGCTCGCCTGGGAAACATCCAGAGAAGTCCAAGATAGTGTTTATTAGACTGGCTGCCACGAGCTGAAACGAATGCAGCCAAGAGCGAGCGTCTGTGACTTACGGTTCAAGAGTTATTCACAGAAACATGGTTCTGAACTTTGCTGCCAGCCGCGAAAGCGAAAATAACCAAGATCGAGCGTCTAGGATTTACTTGTCAATAGCTCGCCTGGGAAACATCCAGAGAAGTCAAAGACAGTGCTTCTATACTAATTGCCAGGCGCTGAGACGAATGCCGCCAAGATCTAGCGTCTATGACTTACGGTTCAAGAATTAGCCTCAGAAACAGTGGGAAACAGTGCTTCTATACTAATTGCCAGGCGCTGAGACGAATGCCGCCAAGAGCGAGCGTCTATGACTTACGGTTCAAGAATTAGCCTCAGAAACAGTGGTTCTGAACATGCTGCCAATAGCTCGCCTGGGAAACATCCAGAGAAGTCCAAGATAGTGTTTTTTAGACTGGCTGCCACGAGCTGAAACGAATGCAGCCAAGAGCGAGCGTCTGTGACTTACGGTTCAAAAGTTATTCACAGAAACATGGTTCTGAACTTTGCTGCCAGCCGCGAAAGCGAAAATAACCAAGATCGAGCGTCTAGGATTTACTTGTCAATAGCTCGCCTGGGAAACATCCAGAGAAGTCAAAGACAGGGCTTCTATACTAATTGCCAGGCGCTGAGACGAATGCCGCCAAGATCTAGCGTCTATGACTTACGGTTCAAGAATTAGCCTCAGAAACAGTGGGAAACAGTGCTTCTATACTAATTGCCAGGCGCTGAGACGAATGCCGCCAAGAGCGAGCGTCTATGACTTACGGTTCAAGAATTAGCCTCAGAAACAGTGGTTCTGAACATGCTGCCAATAGCTCGCCTGGGAAACATCCAGAGAAGTCCAAGATTGTGTTTTTTAGACTGGCTGCCACGAGCTGAAACGAATGCAGCCAAGAGCGAGCGTCTGTGACTTACGGTTCAAAAGTTATTCACAGAAACATGGTTCTGAACTTTGCTGCCAGCCGCGAAAGCGAAAATAACCAAGATCGAGCGTCTAGGATTTACTTGTCAATAGCTCGCCTGGGAAACATCCATAGAAGTCAAATACAGTGCTTCTACACTAATTGCCAGGCGCTGAGACGAATGCCGCCAAGATCTAGCGTCTATGACTTACGGTTCAAGAATTAGCCTCAGAAACAGTGGGAAACAGTGCTTCTATACT
The DNA here is from genome assembly GCF_050947455.1 of Rhinoderma darwinii. Taxonomy (NCBI): domain Eukaryota; kingdom Metazoa; phylum Chordata; class Amphibia; order Anura; family Rhinodermatidae; genus Rhinoderma; species Rhinoderma darwinii. Next base: position 28,515 of record NW_027463176.1, read on the forward strand.
AATTGGCAGGCGCTTAAACAAATGCCGCCAAGATCGAGCGTCTATGACTTACGGTTCAAGAATTAGCCTCAGAAACAGTCGTTCTGAACATGCTGCCAATAACTCGCCTGGGAAACATCCAGAGAAGTCCAAGATAGTGTTTTTTTAGACTGGCTGCCACGAGCTGAAACGAATGCAGCCAAGAGCGAGCGTCTGTGACTTACGGTTCAAGAGTTATTCACAGAAACATGGTTCTGAACTTTGCTGCCAGCCGCGAAAGCGAAAATAACCAAGATCGAGCGTCTAGGATTTACTTGTCAATAGCTCGCCTGGGAAACATCCAGAGAAGTCAAAGACAGTGCTTCTATACTAATTGCCAGGCGCTGAGACGAATGCCGCCAAGATCGAGCGTCTAAGACTTACGGTTCAATAATTAGCCTCAGAAACAGTGGTTCTGAACATGCTGCCAATAGCTCGCCTGGGAAACATCAAGAGAAGTCCAAGATAGTGTTTTTTAGACTGGCTGCCACGGGCTGAAACGAATGCAGCCAAGAGCGAGCGTCTGTGACTTACGGTTCAAGAGTTATTCACAGAAACATGGTTCTGAACTTTGCTGCCAGCCGCGAAAGCGAAAATAACCAAGATCGAGCGTCTAGGATTTACTTGTCAATAGCTCGCCTGGGAAACATCCAGAGAAGTCAAAGACAGTGCTTCTATACTAATTGCCAGGCGCTGAGACGAATGCCGCCAAGATCTAGCGTCTATGACTTACGGTTCAAGAATTAGCCTCAGAAACAGTGGGAAACAGTGCTTCTATACTAATTGGCAGGCGCTTAAACAAATGCCGCCAAGATCGAGCGTCTATGACTTACGGTTCAAGAATTAGCCTCAGAAACAGTGGTTCTGAACATGCTGCCAATAACTCGCCTGGGAAACATCCAGAGAAGTCCAAGATAGTGTTTTTTAGACTGGCTGCCACGAGCTGAAACGAATGCAGCCAAGAGCGAGCGTCTGTGACTTACGGTTCAAGAGTTATTCACAGAAACATGGTTCTGAACTTTGCTGCCAGCCGCGAAAGCGAAAATAACCAAGATCGAGCGTCTAGGATTTACTTGTCAATAGCTCGCCTGGGAAACATCCAGAGAAGTCAAAGACAGTGCTTCTATACTAATTGCCAGGCGCTGAGACGAATGCCGCCAAGATCGAGCGTCTAAGACTTACGGTTCAATAATTAGCCTCAGAAACAGTGGTTCTGAACATGCTGCCAATAGCTCGCCTGGGAAACATCAAGAGAAGTCCAAGATAGTGTTTTTTAGACTGGCTGCCACGAGCTGAAACGAATGCAGCCAAGAGCGAGCGTCTGTGACTTACGGTTCAAGAGTTATTCACAGAAACATGGTTCTGAACTTTGCTGCCAGCCGCGAAAGCGAAAATAACCAAGATCGAGCGTCTAGGATTTACTTGTCAATAGCTCGCCTGGGAAACATCCAGAGAAGTCAAAGACAGTGCTTCTATACTAATTGCCAGGCGCTGAGACGAATGCCGCCAAGATCTAGCGTCTATGACTTACGGTTCAAGAATTAGCCTCAGAAACAGTGGGAAACAGTGCTTCTATACTAATTGCCAGGCGCTGAGACGAATGCCGCCAAGAGCGAGCGTCTATGACTTACGGTTCAAGAATTAGCCTCAGAAACAGTGGTTCTGAACATGCTGCCAATAGCTCGCCTGGGAAACATCCAGAGAAGTCCAAGATTGTGTTTTTTAGACTGGCTGCCACGAGCTGAAACGAATGCAGCCAAGAGCGAGCGTCTGTGACTTACGGTTCAAGAGTTATTCACAGAAACATGGTTCTGAACTTTGCTGCCAGCCGCGAAAGCGAAAATAACCAAGATCGAGCGTCTAGGATTTACTTGTCAATAGCTCGCCTGGGAAACATCCAGAGAAGTCAAAGACAGTGCTTCTATACTAATTGCCAGGCGCTGAGACGAATGCCGCCAAGATCTAGCGTCTATGACTTACGGTTCAAGAATTAGCCTCAGAAACAGTGGGAAACAGTGCTTCTATACTAATTGCCAGGCGCTGAGACGAATGCCGCCAAGATCGAGCGTCTATGACACGGTTCAAGAATTAGCTTCAGAAACAGTGGTTCTGAACATGCTGCCAATAGCTCGCCTGGGAAACATCCAGAGAAGTCCAAGATAGTGTTTTTTAGACTGGCTGCCACGAGCTGAAACGAATGCAGCCAAGAGCGAGCGTCTGTGACTTACGGTTCAAAAGTTATTCACAGAAACATGGTTCTGAACTTTGCTGCCAGCCGCGAAAGCGAAAATAACCAAGATCGAGCGTCTAGGATTTACTTGTCAATAGCTCGCCTGGGAAACATCCAGAGAAGTCAAAGACAGTGCTTCTATACTAATTGCCAGGTGCTAAGACGAATGCCGCCAAGATTGAGCGTCTATGACTTACGGTTCAAGAATTAGCCTCAGAAACAGTGGGAAACAGTGCTTCTATACTAATTGCCAGGCGCTGAGACGAATGCCGCCAAGATCGAGCGTCTATGACTTACGGTTCAAGAATTAGCCTCAGAAACAGTGGTTCTGAACATGCTGCCAATAGCTCGCCTGGGAAACATCCAGAGAAGTCCAAGATTGTGTTTTTTAGACTGGCTGCCACGAGCTGAAACGAATGCAGCCAAGAGCGAGCGTCTGTGACTTACGGTTCAAAAGTTATTCACAGAAACATGGTTCTGAACTTTGCTGCCAGCCGCGAAAGCGAAAATAACCAAGATCGAGCGTCTAGGATTTGCTTGTCAATAGCTCGCCTGGGAAACATCCATAGAAGTCAAATACAGTGCTTATATACTAATTGCCAGGCGCTGAGACGAATTATGCCAAGATCTAGCGTCTATGACTTACGGTTCAAGAATTAGCCTCAGAAACAGTGGGAAACAGTGCTTCTATTCTAATTGGCAGGCGCTTAAACAAATGCCGCCAAGATCGAGCGTCTATGACTTACGGTTCAAGAATTAGCCTCAGAAACAGTGGGAAACAGTGCTTCTATACTAATTGCCAGGCGCTGAGACGAATGCCGCCAAGATCGAGCGTCTATGACTTACGGTTCAAGAATTAGCCTCAGAAACAGTGGTTCTGAACATGCTGCCAATAGCTCGCCTGGGAAACATCCAGAGAAGTCAAAGATAGTGTTTTTTAGACTGGCTGCCACGAGCTGAAACGAATGCAGCCAAGAGCGAGCGTCTGTGACTTACGGTTCAAAAGTTATTCACAGAAACATGGTTCTGAACTTTGCTGCCAGCCGCGAAAGCGAAAATAACCAAGATCGAGCGTCTAGGATTTACTTGTCAATAGCTCGCCTGGGAAACATCCAGAGAAGTCAAAGACAGTGCTTCTATACTAATTGCCAGGTGCTGAGACGAATGCCGCCAAGATTGAGCGTCTATGACTTACGGTTCAAGAATTAGCCTCAGAAACAGTGGGAAACAGTGCTTCTATACTAATTGCCAGGCGCTGAGACGAATGCCGCCAAGATCGAGCGTCTATGACTTACGGTTCAAGAATTAGCCTCAGAAACAGTGGTTCTGAACATGCTGCCAATAGCTCGCCTGGGAAACATCCAGAGAAGTCCAAGATTGTGTTTTTTAGACTGGCTGCCACGAGCTGAAACGAATGCAGCCAAGAGCGAGCGTCTGTGACTTACGGTTCAAGAGTTATTCACAGAAACATGGTTCTGAACTTTGCTGCCAGCCGCGAAAGCGAAAATAACCAAGATCGAGCGTCTAGGATTTACTTGTCAATAGCTCGCCTGGGAAACATCCAGAGAAGTCAAAGACAGTGCTTCTATACTAATTGCCAGGCGCTGAGACGAATGCCGCCAAGATCGAGCGTCTAAGACTTACGGTTCAATAATTAGCCTCAGAAACAGTGGTTCTGAACATGCTGCCAATAGCTCGCCTGGGAAACATCAAGAGAAGTCCAAGATAGTGTTTTTTAGACTGGCTGCCACGAGCTGAAACGAATGCAGCCAAGAGCGAGCGTCTGTGACTTACGGTTCAAGAGTTATTCACAGAAACATGGTTCTGAACTTTGCTGCCAGCCGCGAAAGCGAAAATAACCAAGATCGAGCGTCTAGGATTTACTTGTCAATAGCTCGCCTGGGAAACATCCAGAGAAGTCAAAGACAGTGCTTCTATACTAATTGCCAGGCGCTGAGACGAATGCCGCCAAGATCTAGCGTCTATGACTTACGGTTCAAGAATTAGCCTCAGAAACAGTGGGAAACAGTGCTTCTATACTAATTGCCAGGCGCTGAGACGAATGCCGCCAAGATCGAGCGTCTATGACTTACGGTTCAAGAATTAGCCTCAGAAACAGTCGTTCTGAACATGCTGCCAATAGCTCGCCTGGGAAACATCCAGAGAAGTCCAAGATAGTGTTTATTAGACTGGCTGCCACGAGCTGAAACGAATGCAGCCAAGAGCGAGCGTCTGTGACTTACGGTTCAAGAGTTATTCACAGAAACATGGTTCTGAACTTTGCTGCCAGCCGCGAAAGCGAAAATAACCAAGATCGAGCGTCTAGGATTTACTTGTCAATAGCTCGCCTGGGAAACATCCAGAGAAGTCAAAGACAGTGCTTCTATACTAATTGCCAGGCGCTGAGACGAATGCCGCCAAGATCTAGCGTCTATGACTTACGGTTCAAGAATTAGCCTCAGAAACAGTGGGAAACAGTGCTTCTATACTAATTGCCGGGCGCTGAGACGAATGCCGCCAAGATCGAGCGTCTATGACTTACGGTTCAAGAATTAGCCTCAGAAACAGTGGTTCTGAACATGCTGCCAATAGCTTGCCTGGGAAACATCCAGAGAAGTCCAAGATTGTGTTTTTTAGACTGGCTGCCACGAGCTGAAACGAATGCAGCCAAGAGCGAGCGTCTGTGACTTACGGTTCAAAAGTTATTCACAGAAACATGGTTCTGAACTTTGCTGCCAGCCGCGAAAGCGAAAATAACCAAGATCGAGCGTCTAGGATTTACTTGTCAAAAGCTCGCCTGGGAAACATCCAGAGAAGTCAAAGACGGTGCTTCTATACTAATTGCCAGGCGCTGAGACGAATGCCGCCAAGATCTAGCGTCTATGACTTACGGTTCAAGAATTAGCCTCGGAAACAGTGCTTCTATACTAATTGCCAGGCGCTGAGACGAATGCCGCCAAGATCGAGCGTCTATGACACGGTTTAAGAATTAGCCTCAGAAACAGTGGTTCTGAACATGCTGCCAATAGCTCGCCTGGGAAACATCCAGAGAAGTCCAAGATTGTGTTTTTTAGACTGGCTGCCACGAGCTGAAACGAATGCAGCCAAGAGCGAGCGTCTGTGACTTACGGTTCAAAAGTTATTCACAGAAACATGGTTCTGAACTTTGCTGCCAGCCGCGAAAGCGAAAATAACCAAGATCGAGCGTCTAGGATTTACTTGTCAATAGCTCGCCTGGGAAACATCCATAGAAGTCAAATACAGTGCTTCTATACTAATTGCCAGGCGCTGAGACGAATGCCGCCAAGATCTAGCGTCTATGACTTACGGTTCAAGAATTAGCCTCAGAAACAGTGGGAAACAGTGCTTCTATACTAATTGGCAGGCGCTTAAACAAATGCCGCAAGATCGAGCGTCTATGACTTACGGTTCAAGAATTAGCCTCAGAAACAGTGGTTCTGAACATGCTGCCAATAACTCGCCTGGGAAACATCCAGAGAAGTCCAAGATAGTGTTTTTTAGACTGGCTGCCACGAGCTGAAACGAATGCAGCCAAGAGCGAGCGTCTGTGACTTACGGTTCAAGAGTTATTCACAGAAACATGGTTCTGAACTTTGCTGCCAGCCGCGAAAGCGAAAATAACCAAGATCGAGTGTCTAGGATTTACTTGTCAATAGCTCGCCTGGGAAACATCCAGAGAAGTCAAAGACAGTGCTTCTATACTAATTGCCAGGCGCTGAGACGAATGCCGCCAAGATCGAGCGTCTAAGACTTACGGTTCAATAATTAGCCTCAGAAACAGTGGTTCTGAACATGCTGCCAATAGCTCGCCTGGGAAACATCAAGAGAAGTCCAAGATAGTGTTTTTTAGACTGGCTGCCACGAGCTGAAACGAATGCAGCCAAGAGCGAGCGTCTGTGACTTACGGTTCAAGAGTTATTCACAGAAACATGGTTCTGAACTTTGCTGCCAGCCGCGAAAGCGAAAATAACCAAGATCGAGCGTCTAGGATTTACTTGTCAATAGCTCGCCTGGGAAACATCCAGAGAAGTCAAAGACAGTGCTTCTATACTAATTGCCAGGCGCTGAGACGAATGCCGCCAAGATCTAGCGTCTATGACTTACGGTTCAAGAATTAGCCTCAGAAACAGTGGGAAACAGTGCTTCTATACTAATTGCCAGGCGCTGAGACGAATGCCGCCAAGAGCGAGCGTCTATGACTTACGGTTCAAGAATTAGCCTCAGAAACAGTGGTTCTGAACATGCTGCCAATAGCTCGCCTGGGAAACATCCAGAGAAGTCCAAGATTGTGTTTTTTAGACTGGCTGCCACGAGCTGAAACGAATGCAGCCAAGAGCGAGCGTCTGTGACTTACGGTTCAAGAGTTATTCACAGAAACATGGTTCTGAACTTTGCTGCCAGCCGCGAAAGCGAAAATAACCAAGATCGAGCGTCTAGGATTTACTTGTCAATAGCTCGCCTGGGAAACATCCAGAGAAGTCAAAGACAGTGCTTCTATACTAATTGCCAGGTGCTAAGACGAATGCCGCCAAGATTGAGCGTCTATGACTTACGGTTCAAGAATTAGCCTCAGAAACAGTGGGAAACAGTGCTTCTATACTAATTGCCAGGCGCTGAGACGAATGCCGCCAAGATCGAGCGTCTATGACTTACGGTTCAAGAATTAGCCTCAGAAACAGTGGTTCTGAACATGCTGCCAATAGCTCGCCTGGGAAACATCCAGAGAAGTCCAAGATTGTGTTTTTTAGACTGGCTGCCACGAGCTGAAACGAATGCAGCCAAGAGCGAGCGTCTGTGACTTACGGTTCAAAAGTTATTCACAGAAACATGGTTCTGAACTTTGCTGCCAGCCGCGAAAGCGAAAATAACCAAGATCGAGCGTCTAGGATTTGCTTGTCAATAGCTCGCCTGGGAAACATCCATAGAAGTCAAATACAGTGCTTATATACTAATTGCCAGGCGCTGAGACGAATGCCGCCAAGATCTAGCGTCTATGACTTACGGTTCAAGAATTAGCCTCAGAAACAGTGGGAAACAGTGCTTCTATTCTAATTGGCAGGCGCTTAAACAAATGCCGCCAAGATCGAGCGTCTATGACTTACGGTTCAAGAATTAGCCTCAGAAACAGTGGGAAACAGTGCTTCTATACTAACTGCCAGGCGCTGAGACGAATGCCGCCAAGAGCGAGCGTCTATGACTTACGGTTCAAGAATTAGCCTCAGAAACAGTGGTTCTGAACATGCTGCCAATAGCTCGCCTGGGAAACATCCAGAGAAGTCAAAGATAGTGTTTTTTAGACTGGCTGCCACGAGCTGAAACGAATGCAGCCAAGAGCGAGCGTCTGTGACTTACGGTTCAAAAGTTATTCACAGAAACATGGTTCTGAACTTTGCTGCCAGCCGCGAAAGCGAAAATAACCAAGATCGAGCGTCTAGGATTTACTTGTCAATAGCTCGCCTGGGAAACATCCAGAGAAGTCAAAGACAGTGCTTCTATACTAATTGCCAGGCGCTGAGACGAATGCCGCCAAGATCTAGCGTCTATGACTTACGGTTCAAGAATTAGCCTCAGAAACAGTGGGAAACAGTGCTTCTATACTAATTGCCAGGCGCTGAGACGAATGCCGCCAAGATCGAGCGTCTATGACTTACGGTTCAAGAATTAGCCTCAGAAACAGTCGTTCTGAACATGCTGCCAATAGCTCGCCTGGGAAACATCCAGAGAAGTCCAAGATAGTGTTTATTAGACTGGCTGCCACGAGCTGAAACGAATGCAGCCAAGAGCGAGCGTCTGTGACTTACGGTTCAAGAGTTATTCACAGAAACATGGTTCTGAACTTTGCTGCCAGCCGCGAAAGCGAAAAAAACCAAGATCGAGCGTCTAGGATTTACTTGTCAATAGCTCGCCTGGGAAACATCCAGAGAAGTCAAAGACAGTGCTTCTATACTAATTGCCAGGCGCTGAGACGAATGCCGCCAAGATCGAGCGTCTATGACTTACGGTTCAAAAATTAGCCTCAGAAACAGTGGTTCTGAACATGCTGCCAATAGCTTGCCTGGGAAACATCCAGAGAAGTCCAAGATTGTGTTTTTTAGACTGGCTGCCACGAGCTGAAACGAATGCAGCCAAGAGCGAGCGTCTGTGACTTACGGTTCAAAAGTTATTCACAGAAACATGGTTCTGAACTTTGCTGCCAGCCGCGAAAGCGAAAATAACCAAGATCGAGCTTCTAGGATTTACTTGTCAAAAGCTCGCCTGGGAAACATCCAGAGAAGTCAAAGACGGTGCTTCTATACTAATTGCCAGGCGCTGAGACGAATGCCGCCAAGATCTAGCGTCTATGACTTACGGTTCAAGAATTAGCCTCGGAAACAGTGCTTCTATACTAATTGCCAGGCGCTGAGACGAATGCCGCCAAGATCGAGCGTCTATGACGCGGTTTAAGAATTAGCCTCAGAAACAGTGGTTCTGAACATGCTGCCAATAGCTCGCCTGGGAAACATCCAGAGAAGTCAAAGATAGTGTTTTTTAGACTGGCTGCCACGAGCTGAAACGAATGCAGCCAAGAGCGAGCGTCTGTGACTTACGGTTCAAAAGTTATTCACAGAAACATGGTTCTGAACTTTGCTGCCAGCCGCGAAAGCGAAAATAACCAAGATCGAGCGTCTAGGATTTACTTGTCAATAGCTCGCCTGGGAAACATCCAGAGAAGTCAAAGACAGTGCTTCTATACTAATTGCCAGGCGCTGAGACGAATGCCGCCAAGATCGAGCGTCTAAGACTTACGGTTCAATAATTAGCCTCAGAAACAGTGGTTCTGAACATGCTGCCAATAGCTCGCCTGGGAAACATCAAGAGAAGTCCAAGATAGTG
>NW_027463177.1:0-37630 GCF_050947455.1 Rhinoderma darwinii
GTTTCCCACTGTTTCTGAGGCTAATTCTTGAACCGTAAGTCATAGACGCTAGATCTTGGCGCCATTCGTCTCAGCGCCTGGCAATTAGTATAGAAGCACTGTCTTTGACTTCTCTGGATGTTTCCCAGGCGAGCTATTGACAAGTAAATCCTAGACGCTCGATCTTGGTTATTTTCGCTTTCGCGGCTGGCAGCAAAGTTCAGAACCATGTTTCTGTGAATATCTTTTGAACCGTAAGTCACAGACGCTCGCTCTTGGCTGCATTCGTTTCAGCTCGTGGCAGCCAGTCTAAAAAACACAATCTTGGACTTCTCTGGATGTTTCCCAGGCGAGCTATTGGCAGCATGTTCAGAACCACTGTTTCTGAGGCTAATTCTTGAACCGTAAGTCATAGACGCTCGATCTTGGCGGCATTCGTCTCAACGCCTGGCAATTAGTATAGAAGCACTGTTTCCCACTGTTTCTGAGGCTAATTCTTGAACCGTAAGTCATAGACGCTAGATCGTGGCGGCATTCGTCTCAGCGCCTGGCAATTAGTATAGAAGCACTGTCTTTGACTTCTCTGGATGTTTCCCAGGCGAGCTATTGACAAGTAAATCCTAGACGCTCGATCTTGGTTATTTTCGCTTTCGCGGCTGGCAGCAAAGTTCAGAACCATGTTTCTGTGAATATCTTTTGAACCATAAGTCACAGACGCTCGCTCTTGGCTGCATTCGTTTCAGCTCGTGGCAGCCAGTCTAAAAAACACAATCTTGGACTTCTCTGGATGTTTCCCAGGCGAGCTATTGGCAGCATGTTCAGAACCACTGTTTCTGAGGCTAATTCTTGAACCGTAAGTCATAGACGCTCGATCTTGGCGGCATTCGTCTCAACGCCTGGCAATTAGTATAGAAGCACTGTTTCCCACTGTTTCTGAGGCTAATTCTTGAACCGTAAGTCATAGACGCTAGATCGTGGCGGCATTCGTCTCAGCGCCTGGCAATTAGTATAGAAGCACTGTCTTTGACTTCTCTGGATGTTTCCCAGGCGAGCTATTGACAAGTAAATCCTAGACGCTCGATCTTGGTTATTTTCGCTTTCGCGGCTGGCAGCAAAGTTCAGAACCATGTTTCTGTGAATATCTTTTGAACCATAAGTCACAGACGCTCGCTCTTGGCTGCATTCGTTTCAGCTCGTGGCAGCCAGTCTAAAAAACACAATCTTGGACTTCTCTGGATGTTTCCCAGGCGAGCTATTGGCAGCATGTTCAGAACCACTGTTTCTGAGGCTAATTCTTGAACCGTAAGTCATAGACGCTCGATCTTGGCGGCATTCGTCTCAGCGCCTGGCAATTAGTATAGAAGCACTGTTTCCCACTGTTTCTGAGGCTAATTCTTGAACCGTAAGTCATAGACGCTAGATCTTGGCGGCATTCGTCTCAGCGCCTGGCAATTAGTATAGAAGCACTGTCTTTGACTTCTCTGGATGTTTCCCAGGCGAGCTATTGACAAGTAAATCCTAGACGCTCGATCTTGGTTATTTTCGCTTTCGCGGCTGGCAGCAAAGTTCAGAACCATGTTTCTGTGAATAACTCTTGAACCGTAAGTCACAGACGCTCGCTCTTGGCTGCATTCGTTTCAGCTCGTGGCAGCCAGTCTAAAAACACAATCTTGGACCTCTCTGGATGTTTCCCAGGCGAGCTATTGGCAGCATGTTCAGAACCACTGTTTCTGAGGCTAATTCTTGAACCGTAAGTCATGGACGCTCGATCTTGGCGGCATTCGTCTCAGCGCCTGGCAATTAGTATAGAAGCACTATTTCCCACTGTTTCTGAGGCTAATTCTTGAACCGTAAGTCATGGACGCTCGATCTATGCGGCATTCGTCTCAGCGCCTGGCAATTAGTATAGAAGCACTATTTCCCACTGTTTCTGAGGCTAATTCTTGAACCGTAAGTCTTAGACGCTCGATCTTGGCGGCATTCGTCTCAGCGCCTGGCAATTAGTATAGAAGCACTGTCTTTGACTTCTCTGGATGTTTCCCAGGCGAGCTATTGACAAGTAAATCCTAGACGCTCGAACTTGGTTATTTTCGCTTTCGCGGCTGGCAGCAAAGTTCAGAACCATGTTTCTGTGAATAACTCTTGAACCGTAAGTCACAGACGCTCACTCTTGGCTGCATTCGTTTCAGCTCGTGGCAGCCAGTCTAAAAAACACTATCTTGGACTTCTCTGGATGTTTCCCAGGCGAGCTATTGGCAGCATGTTCAGAACCACTGTTTCTGAGGCTAATTCTTGAACCGTAAGTCATAGACGCTCGATTTTGGTGGCATTCGTATCAGCGCCTGGCAATTAGTATAGAAGCACTGTCTTTGACTTCTCTGGATGTTTCCCAGGCGAGCTATTGACAAGTAAATCCTAGACGCTCGATCTTGGTTATTTTCGCTTTCGCGGCTGGCAGAAAAGTTCAGAACCATGTTTCTGTGAATAACTCTTGAACCGTAAGTCACAGACGCTCGCTCTAGGCTGCATTCGTTTCAGCTCGTGGCAGCCAGTCTAAAAAACACTTTCTTGGACTTCTCTGGATGTTTCCCAGGCGAGCTATTGGCAGCATGTTCAGAACCACTGTTTCTGAGGCTAATTCTTGAACCGTAAGTCTTAGACGCTCGATCTTGGCGGCATTCGTCTCAGCGCCTGGCAATTAGTATAGAAGCACTGTTTCCCACTGTTTCTGAGGCTAATTCTTGAACCGTAAGTCATAGACGCTAGATCTTGGCGGCATTCGTCTCAGCGCCTGGCAATTAGTATAGAAGCACTGTCTTTGACTTCTCTGGATGTTTCCCAGGCGAGCTATTGACAAGTAAATCCTAGACGCTCGATCTTGGTTATTTTCGCTTTCGCGGCTGGCAGCAAAGTTCAGAACCATGTTTATGTGAATAACTCTTGAACCGTAAGTCACAGACGCTCGCTCTTGGCTGCATTCGTTTCAGCTCGTGGCTGCCAGTCTAAAAAACACTATCTTGGACTTCTCTGGATGTTTCCCAGGCGAGCTATTGGCAGCATGTTCAGAACCACTGTTTCTGAGGCTAATTCTTGAATCGTAAGTCATAGACGCTCGATCTTGGCGGCATTCGTCTCAGCGCCTGGCAATTAGTATAGAAGCACTGTTTCCCACTGTTTCTGAGGCTAATTCTTGAACCGTAAGTCATAGACGCTAGATCTTGGCGGCATTCGTCTCAGCGCCTGGCAATTAGTATAGAAGCACTGACTTTGACTTCTCTGGATGTTTCCCAGGCGAGCTATTGACAAGTAAATCCTAGACGCTCGATCTTGGTTATATTCGCTTTCGCGGCTGGCAGCAAAGTTCAGAACCATGTTTCTGTGAATAACTCTTGAACAGTAAGTCACAGACGCTCGCTCTTGGCTGCATTCGTTTCAGCTCGTGGCAGCCAGTCTAAAAAACACTATCTTGGACTTCTCTGGATGTTTCCCAGGCGAGCTATTGGCAGCATGTTCAGAACCACTGTTTCTGAGGCTAATTCTTGAATCGTAAGTCATAGACGCTCGATCTTGGCGGCATTCGTCTCAGCGCCTGGCAATTAGTATAGAAGCACTGTTTCCCACTGTTTCTGAGGCTAATTCTTGAACCGTAAGTCATAGACGCTAGATCTTGGCGGCATTCGTCTCAGCGCCTGGCAATTAGTATGGAAGCACTGTCTTTGACTTCTCTGGATGTTTCCCAGGCGAGCTATTGACAAGTAAATCCTAGACGCTCGATCTTGGTTATTTTCGCTTTCGCGGCTGGCAGCAAAGTTCAGAACCATGTTTATGTGAATAACTCTTGAACCGTAAGTCACAGACGCTCGCTCTTGGCTGCATTCGTTTCAGCTCGTGGCAGCCAGTCTAAAAAACACTATCTTGGACTTCTCTGGATGTTTCCCAGGCGAGCTATTGGCAGCATGTTCAGAACCACTGTTTCTGAGGCTAATTCTTGAACCGTAAGTCATAGACGCTCGATCTTGGCGGCATTCGTCTCAGCGCCTGGCAATTAGTATAGAAGCACTGTTTCCCACTGTTTCTGAGGCTAATTCTTGAACCGTAAGTCATAGACGCTAGATCTTGGCGGCATTCGTCTCAGCGCCTGGCAATTAGTATAGAAGCACTGTCTTTGACTTCTCTGGATGTTTCCCAGGCGAGCTTTTGACAAGTAAATCCTAGACGCTCGATCTTGGTTATTTTCGCTTTCGCGGCTGGCAGCAAAGTTCAGAACCATGTTTCTGTGAATAACTCTTGAACAGTAAGTCACAGACGCTCGCTCTTGGCTGCATTCGTTTCAGCTCGTGGCAGCCAGTCTAAAAAACACTATCTTGGACTTCTCTGGATGTTTCCCAGGCGAGCTATTGGCAGCATGTTCAGAACCACTGTTTCTGAGGCTAATTCTTGAATCGTAAGTCATAGACGCTCGATCTTGGCGGCATTCGTCTCAGCGCCTGGCAATTAGTATAGAAGCACTGTTTCCCACTGTTTCTGAGGCTAATTCTTGAACCGTAAGTCATAGACGCTAGATCTTGGCGGCATTCGTCTCAGCGCCTGGCAATTAGTGTAGAAGCACTGTCTTTGACTTCTCTGGATGTTTCCCAGGCGAGCTATTGACAAGTAAATCCTAGACGCTCGATCTTGGTTATATTCGCTTTCGCGGCTGGCAGCAAAGTTCAGAACCATGTTTCTGTGAATAACTCTTGAACAGTAAGTCACAGACGCTCGCTCTTGGCTGCATTCGTTTCAGCTCGTGGCAGCCAGTCTAAAAAACACTATCTTGGACTTCTCTGGATGTTTCCCAGGCGAGCTATTGGCAGCATGTTCAGAACCACTGTTTCTGAGGCTAATTCTTGAACCGTAAGTCATAGACGCTCCATCTTGGCGGCATTCGTCTCAGCGCCTGGCAATTAGTATAGAAGCACTGTCTTTGACTTCTCTGGATGTTTCCCAGGCGAGCTATTGACAAGTAAATCCTAGACGCTCGATCTTGGTTATTTTCGCTTTCGCGGCTGGAAGCAAAGTTCAGAACCATGTTTCTGTGAATAACTCTTGAACCGTAAGTCACAGACGCTCGCTCTTGGCTGCATTCGTTTCAGCTCGTGGCAGCCAGTCTAAAAAACACTATCTTGGACTTCTCTGGATGTTTCCCAGGCGACCTATTGGCAGCATGTTCAGAACCACTGTTTCTGAGGCTAATTCTTGAACCGTAAGTATTAGACGCTCCATCTTGGCGGCATTCGTCTCAGCGCCTGGCAATTAGTATAGAAGCACTGTCTTTGACTTCTCTGGATGTTTCCCAGGCGAGCTATTGGCAGCATGTTCAGAACCAATGTTTCTGAGGCTAATTCTTGAACCGTAAGTCATAGACGCTCGCACTTGGCGGCATTCGTCTCAGCGCCTGGCAATTAGTATAGAAGCACTGTTTCCCACTGTTTCTGAGGCTAATTCTTGAACCGTAAGTCATAGACGCTAAATCTTGGCGGCATTCGTTTCAGCGCCTGGCAATTAGTATAGAAGCACTGTCTTTGACTTCTCTGGATGTTTCCCAGGCGAGCTATTGACAAGTAAATCCTAGACGCTCGATCTTGGTTATTTTCGCTTTCGCGGCTGGCAGCAAAGTTCAGAACCATGTTTCTGTGAATAACTCTTGAATCGTAAGTCACAGACGCTCGCTCTTGGCTGCATTCGTTTCAGCTCGTGGCAGCCAGTCTAAAAAACACAATCTTGGACTTCTCTGGATGTTTCCCAGGCGAGCTATTGGCAGCATGTTCAGAACCACTGTTTCTGAGGCTAATTCTTGAACCGTAAGTCATAGACGCTCGCACTTGGCGGCATTCGTCTCAGCGCCTGGCAATTAGTATGGAAGCACTGTTTCCCACTGTTTCTGAGGCAAATTCTTGAACCGTAAGTCATAGACGCTAAATCTTGGCGGCATTCGTCTCAGCGCCTGGCAATTAGTATAGAAGCACTGTCTTTGACTTCTCTGGATGTTTCCCAGGCGAGCTATTGACAAGTAAATCCTAGACGCTCGATCTTGGTTATTTTCGCTTTCGCGGCTGGCAGCAAAGTTCAGAACCATGTTTCTGTGAATAACTTTTGAACCGTAAGTCACAGACGCTCGCTCTTGGCTGCATTCGTTTCAGCTCGTGGCAGCCAGTCTAAAAAACACAATCTTGGACCTCTCTGGATGGTTCCCAGGCGAGCTATTGGCAGCATGTTCAGAACCACTGTTTCTGAGGCTAATTCTTGAACCGTAAGTCATAGACGCTCGATCTTGGCGGCATTCGTCTCAGCGCCTGGCAATTAGTATAGAAGCACTGTTTCCCACTGTTTCTGAGGCTAATTCTTGAACCGTAAGTCATAGACGCTAGATCTTGGCGGCTTTCCTCTCAGCGCCTGGCAATTAGTATAGAAGCACTGTCTTTGACTTCTCTGGATGTTTCCCAGGCGACCTATTGGCAGCATGTTCAGAATCACTGTTTCTGAGGCTAATTCTTGAACCGTAAGTATTAGACGCTCCATCTTGGCGGCATTCGTCTCAGCGCCTGGCAATCAGTATAGAAGCACTGTCTTTGACTTCTCTGGATGTTTCCCAGGCGAGCTATTGGCAGCATGTTCAGAACCACTGTTTCTGAGGCTAATTCTTGAACCGTAAGTCATAGACGCTCGCACTTGGCGGCATTCGTCTCAGCGCCTGGCAATTAGTATAGAAGCACTGTTTCCCACTGTTTCTGAGGCTAATTCTTGAACCGTAAGTCATAGACGCTAAATCTTGGCGGCATTCGTTTCAGCGCCTGGCAATTAGTATAGAAGCACTGTCTTTGACTTCTCTGGATGTTTCCCAGGCGAGCTATTGACAAGTAAATCCTAGACGCTCGATCTTGGTTATTTTCGCTTTCGCGGCTGGCAGCAAAGTTCAGAACCATGTTTCTGTGAATAACTTTTGAACCGTAAGTCACAGACGCTCGCTCTTGGCTGCATTCGTTTCAGCTCGTGGCAGCCAGTTTAAAAAACACTATCTTGGACTTCTCTGGATGTTTCCCAGACGAGCTATTGGCAGCATGTTCAGAACCACTGTTTCTGAGGCTAATTCTTGAACCGTAAGTCATAGATGCTCGATCTTGGCGGCATTCGTCTCAGCGCCTGGCAATTAGTATAGAAGCACTGTTTCCCACTGTTTCTGAGGCTAATTCTTGAACCGTAAGTCATAGACGCTAGATCTTGGCGGCATTCGTCTCAGCGCCTGGCAATTAGTATAGAAGCACTGTCTTTGACTTCTCTGGATGTTTCCCAGGCGAGCTATTGACAAGTAAATCCTAGACGCTCGATCTTGGTTATTTTCGCTTTCGCGGCTGGCAGCAAAGTTCAGAACCATGTTTCTGTGAATAACTCTTGAACCGTAAGTCACAGACGCTCGCTCTTGGCTGCATTCGTTTCAGCTCGTGGCAGCCAGTCTAAAAAACACTATCTTGGACTTCTCTGGATGTTTCCCAGGCGAGCTATTGGCAGCATGTTCAGAACCACTGTTTCTGAGGCTAATTCTTGAACCGTAAGTCATAGACGCTAGATCTTGGCGGCATTCGTCTCAGCGCCTGGCAATTAGTATAGAAGCACTGTATTTGACTTCTCTGGATGTTTCCCAGGCGAGCTATTGACAAGTAAATCCTAGATGCTCGATCTTGGTTATTTTCGCTTTCGCGGCTGGCAGCAAAGTTCAGAACCATGTTTCTGTGAATAACTTTTGAACCGTAAGTCACAGACGCTCGCTCTTGGCTGCATTCGTTTCAGCTCGTGGCAGCCAGTCTAAAAAACACAATCTTGGACTTCTCTGGATGTTTCCCAGGCGAGCTATTGGCAGCATGTTCAGAACCACTGTTTCTGAGGCTAATTCTTGAACCGTAAGTCATAGACGCTCGATCTTGGCGGCATTCGTCTCAGCGCCTGGCAATTAGTATAGAAGCACTGTTTCCCACTGTTTCTGAGGCTAATTCTTGAACCGTAAGTCATAGACGCTAGATCTTGGCGGCATTCGTCTCAGCACCTGGCAATTAGTATAGAAGCACTGTCTTTGACTTCTCTGGATGTTTCCCAGGCGAGCTATTGACAAGTAAATCCTAGACGCTCGATCTTGGTTATTTTCGCTTTCGCGGCTGGCAGCAAAGTTCAGAACCATGTTTCTGTGAATAACTTTTGAACCGTAAGTCACAGACGCTCGCTCTTGGCTGCATTCGTTTCAGCTCGTGGCAGCCAGTCTAAAAAACACAATCTTGGACTTCTCTGGATGTTTCCCAGGCGAGCTATTGGCAGCATGTTCAGAACCACTGTTTCTGAGGCTAATTCTTGAACCGTAAGTCATAGACGCTCGATCATGGCGGCATTCGTCTCAGCGCCTGGCAATTAGTATAGAAGCACTGTTTCCCACTTTTTCTGAGGCTAATTCTTGAACCGTATGTCATAGACGCTAGATCTTGACGGCATTCGTCCCAGCGCCTGGCAATTAGTATAGAAGCACTGTCTTTGACTTATCTGGATGTTTCCCAGGCGAGCTATTGACAAGTAAATCCTAGACGCTCGATCTTGGTTATTTTCGCTTTCGCAGCTGGCAGCAAAGTTCAGAACCATGTTTCTGTGAATAACTTTTGAACCGTAAGTCACAGACGCTCGCTCTTGGCTGCATTCGTTTCAGCTCGTGGCAGCCAGTCTAAAAAACACAATCTTGGACTTCTCTGGATGTTTCCCAGGCGAGCTATTGGCAGCATGTTCAGAACCACTGTTTCTGAGGCTAATTCTTGAACCGTAAGTCATAGACGCTCGATCTTGGCGGCATTCGTCTCAGCGCCTGGCAATTAGTATAGAAGCACTGTTTCCCACTGTTTCTGAGGCTAATTCTTGAACCGTAAGTCATAGACGCTAGATCTTGGCGGCATTCGTCTCAGCACCTGGCAATTAGTATAGAAGCACTGTCTTTGACTTCTCTGGATGTTTCCCAGGCGAGCTATTGACAAGTAAATCCTAGACGCTCGATCTTGGTTATTTTCGCTTTCGCGGCTGGCAGCAAAGTTCAGAACCATGTTTCTGTGAATAACTTTTGAACCGTAAGTCACAGACGCTCGCTCTTGGCTGCATTCGTTTCAGCTCGTGGCAGCCAGTCTAAAAAACACAATCTTGGACTTCTCTGGATGTTTCCCAGGCGAGCTATTGGCAGCATGTTCAGAACCACTGTTTCTGAGGCTAATTCTTGAACCGTAAGTCATAGACGCTCGATCTTGGCGGCATTCGTCTCAGCGCCTGGCAATTAGTATAGAAGCACTGTTTCCCACTGTTTCTGAGGCTAATTCTTGAACCGTAAGTCATAGACGCTAGATCTTGGCGGCATTCGTCTCAGCACCTGGCAATTAGTATAGAAGCACTGTCTTTGACTTCTCTGGATGTTTCCCAGGCGAGCTATTGACAAGTAAATCCTAGACGCTCGATCTTGGTTATTTTCGCTTTCGCGGCTGGCAGCAAAGTTCAGAACCATGTTTCTGTGAATAACGTTTGAACCGTAAGTCACAGACGCTCGCTCTTGGCTGCATTCGTTTCAGCTCGTGGCAGCCAGTCTAAAAAACACAATCTTGGACTTCTCTGGATGTTTCCCAGGCGAGCTATTGGCAGCATGTTCAGAACCACTGTTTCTGAGGCTAATTCTTGAACCGTAAGTCATAGACGCTCGATCATGGCGGCATTCGTCTCAGCGCCTGGCAATTAGTATAGAAGCACTGTTTCCCACTTTTTCTGAGGCTAATTCTTGAACCGTATGTCATAGACGCTAGATCTTGACGGCATTCGTCCCAGCGCCTGGCAATTAGTATAGAAGCACTGTCTTTGACTTCTCTGGATGTTTCCCAGGCGAGCTATTGACAAGTAAATCCTAGACGCTCGATCTTGGTTATTTTCGCTTTCGCGGCTGGCAGCAAAGTTCAGAACCATGTTTCTGTGAATAACTCTTGAACCGTAAGTCACAGACGCTCGCTCTTGGCTGCATTCGTTTCAGCTCGTGGCAGCCAGTCTAAAAAACACTATCTTGGACTTCTCTGGATGTTTCCCAGGCGAGCTATTGGCAGCATGTTCAGAACCACTGTTTCTGAGGCTAATTCTTGAACCGTGTCATAGACGCTCGATCTTGGCGGCATTCGTCTCAGCGCCTGGCAATTAGTATAGAAGCACTGTTTCCCACTGTTTCTGAGGCTAATTCTTGAACCGTAAGTCATAGACGCTCGATCTTGGCGGCATTCGTCTCAGCGCCTGGCAATTAGTATAGAAGCACTGTATTTGACTTCTCTGGATGTTTCCCAGGCGAGCTATTTACAAGTAAATCCTAGATGCTCGATCTTGGTTATTTTCGCTTTCGCGGCTGGCAGCAAAGTTCAGAACCATGTTTCTGTGAATAACTTTTGAACCGTAAGTTACAGACGCTCGCTCTTGGCTGCATTCGTTTCAGCTCGTGGCAGCCAGTCTAAAAAACACAATCTTGGACTTCTCTGGATGTTTCCCAGGCGAGCTATTGGCAGCATGTTCAGAACCACTGTTTCTGAGGCTAATTCTTGAACCGTAAGTCATAGACGCTCGATCTTGGCGGCATTCGTCTCAGCGCCTGGCAATTAGTATAGAAGCACTGTTTCCCACTGTTTCTGAGGCTAATTCTTGAACCGTAAGTCATAGACGCTAGATCTTGGCGGCATTCGTCTCAGCGCCTGGCAATTAGTATAGAAGCACTGTCTTTGACTTATCTGGATGTTTCCCAGGCGAGCTATTGACAAGTAAATCCTAGACGCTCGATCTTGGTTATTTTCGATTTCGCGGCTGGCAGCAAAGTTCAGAACCATGTTTCTGTGAATAACTTTTGAACCGTAAGTCACAGACGCTCGCTCTTGGCTGCATTCGTTTCAGCTCGTGGCAGCCAGTCTAAAAAACACAATCTTGGACTTCTCTGGATGTTTCCCAGGCGAGCTATTGGCAGCAAGTTCAGAACCACTGTTTCTATGGCTAATTCTTGAACCGTAAGTCATAGACGCTCGATCTTGGCGGCATTCGTCTCAGCGCCTGGCAATTAGTATAGAAGCACTGTTTCCCACTGTTTCTGAGGCTAATTCTTGAACCGTAAGTCATAGACGCTAGATCTTGGCGGCATTCGTCTCAGCGCCTGGCAATTAGTATAGAAGCACTGTCTTTGACTTATCTGGATGTTTCCCAGGCGAGCTATTGACAAGTAAATCCTAGACGCTCGATCTTGGTTATTTTCGATTTCGCGGCTGGCAGCAAAGTTCAGAACCATGTTTCTGTGAATAACTTTTGAACCGTAAGTCACAGACGCTCGCTCTTGCTGCATTCGTTTCAGCTCGTGGCAGCCAGTCTAAAAAACACAATCTTGGACTTCTCTGGATGTTTCCCAGGCGAGCTATTGGCAGCAAGTTCAGAACCACTGTTTCTATGGCTAATTCTTGAACCGTAAGTCATAGACGCTCGATCTTGGCGGCATTCGTCTCAGCGCCTGGCAATTAGTATAGAAGCACTGTTTCCCACTGTTTCTGAGGCTAATTCTTGAACCGTAAGTCATAGACGCTAGATCTTGGCGCCATTCGTCTCAGCGCCTGGCAATTAGTATAGAAGCACTGTCTTTGACTTCTCTGGATGTTTCCCAGGCGAGCTATTGACAAGTAAATCCTAGACGCTCGATCTTGGTTATTTTCGCTTTCGCGGCTGGCAGCAAAGTTCAGAACCATGTTTCTGTGAATATCTTTTGAACCGTAAGTCACAGACGCTCGCTCTTGGCTGCATTTGTTTCAGCTCGTGGCAGCCAGTCAAAAACACAATCTTGGACTTCTCTGGATGTTTCCCAGGCGAGCTATTGGCAGCATGTTCAGAACCACTGTTTCTGAGGCTAATTCTTGAACCGTAAGTCATAGACGCTCGATCTTGGCGGCATTCGTCTCAACGCCTGGCAATTAGTATAGAAGCACTGTTTCCCACTGTTTCTGAGGCTAATTCTTGAACCGTAAGTCATAGACGCTAGATCGTGGCGGCATTCGTCTCAGCGCCTGGCAATTAGTATAGAAGCACTGTCTTTGACTTCTCTGGATGTTTCCCAGGCGAGCTATTGACAAGTAAATCCTAGACGCTCGATCTTGGTTATTTTCGCTTTCGCGGCTGGCAGCAAAGTTCAGAACCATGTTTCTGTGAATATCTTTTGAACCATAAGTCACAGACGCTCGCTCTTGGCTGCATTCGTTTCAGCTCGTGGCAGCCAGTCTAAAAAACACAATCCTGGACTTCTCTGGATGTTTCCCAGGCGAGCTATTGGCAGCATGTTCAGAACCACTGTTTCTGAGGCTAATTCTTGAACCGTAAGTCATAGACGCTCGATCTTGGCGGCATTCGTCTCAGCGCCTGGCAATTAGTATAGAAGCACTGTTTCCCACTGTTTCTGAGGCTAATTCTTGAACCGTAAGTCATAGACGCTAGATCTTGGCGGCATTCGTCTCAGCGCCTGGCAATTAGTATAGAAGCACTGTCTTTGACTTCTCTGGATGTTTCCCAGGCGAGCTATTGACAAGTAAATCCTAGACGCTCGATCTTGGTTATTTTCGCTTTCGCGGCTGGCAGCAAAGTTCAGAACCATGTTTCTGTGAATAACTCTTGAACCGTAAGTCACAGACGCTCGCTCTTGGCTGCATTCGTTTCAGCTCGTGGCAGCCAGTCTAAAAACACAATCTTGGACCTCTCTGGATGTTTCCCAGGCGAGCTATTGGCAGCATGTTCAGAACCACTGTTTCTGAGGCTAATTCTTGAACCGTAAGTCATAGACGCTCGATCTTGGCGGCATTCGTCTCAGCGCCTGGCAATTAGTATAGAAGCACTGTTTCCCACTGTTTCTGAGGCTAATTCTTGAACCGTAAGTCATAGACGCTAGATCTTGGCGGCTTTCCTCTCAGCGCCTGGCAATTAGTATAGAAGCACTGTCTTTGACTTCTCTGGATGTTTCCCAGGCGAGCTTTTGACAAGTAAATCCTAGACGCTCGATCTTGGTTATTTTCGCTTTCGCGGCTGGCAGCAAAGTTCAGAACCATGTTTCTGTGAATAACTTTTGAACCGTAAGTCACAGACGCTCGCTCTTGGCTGCATTCGTTTCAGCTCGTGGCAGTCAGTCTAAAAAACACAATCTTGGACTTCTCTTGATGTTTCCCAGGCGAGCTATTGGCAGCATGTTCAGAACCACTGTTTCTTAGGCTAATTCTTGAACCGTAAGTCATAGACGCTCGATCTTGGCGGCATTCGTCTCAGCGCCTGGCAATTAGTATAGAAGCACTGTTTCCCACTGTTTCTGAGGCTAATTCTTGAACCGTAAGTCATAGACGCTAGATCTTGGCGGCTTTCCTCTCAGCGCCTGGCAATTAGTATAGAAGCACTGTCTTTGACTTCTCTGGATGTTTCCCAGGCGAGCTTTTGACAAGTAAATCCTAGACGCTCGATCTTGGTTATTTTCGCTTTCGCGGCTGGCAGCAAAGTTCAGAACCATGTTTCTGTGAATAACTTTTGAACCGTAAGTCACAGACGCTCGCTCTTGGCTGCATTCGTTTCAGCTCGTGGCAGTCAGTCTAAAAAACACAATCTTGGACTTCTCTTGATGTTTCCCAGGCGAGCTATTGGCAGCATGTTCAGAACCACTGTTTCTTAGGCTAATTCTTGAACCGTAAGTCATAGACGCTCGATCTTGGCGGCATTCGTCTCAGCGCCTGGCAATTAGTATAGAAGCACTGTTTCCCACTGTTTCTGAGGCTAATTCTTGAACCGTAAGTCATAGACGCTCGATCTTGGCGGCATTCGTCTCAGCGCCTGGCAATTAGTATAGAAGCACTGTTTCCCACTGTTTCTGAGGCTAATTCTTGAACCGTAAGTCATAGACGCTAGATCTTGGCGGCATTCGTCTCAGCGCCTGGCAATTAGTATAGAAGCACTGTTTCCCACTGTTTCTGAGGCTAATTCTTGAACCGTAAGTCTTAGACGCTAGATCGTGGCGGCATTCGTCTCAGCGCCTGGCAATTAGTATAGAAGCACTGTCTTTGACTTCTCTGGATGTTTCCCAGGCGAGCTATTGACAAGTAAATCCTAGACGCTCGATCTTGGTTATTTTCGCTTTCGCGGCTGGCAGCAAAGTTCAGAACCATGTTTCTGTGAATAACTCTTGAACCGTAAGTCACAGACGCTCGCTCTTGGCTGCATTCGTTTCAGCTCGTGGCAGCCAGTCTAAAAAACACTATCTTGGACTTCTCTGGATGTTTCCCAGGCGAGCTATTGGCAGCATGTTCAGAACCACTGTTTCTGAGGCTAATTCTTGAACCGTAAGTCATGGACGCTCGATCTTGGCGGCATTCGTCTCAGCGCCTGGCAATTAGTATAGAAGCACTATTTCCCACTGTTTCTGAGGCTAATTCTTGAACCGTAAGTCATAGACGCTAGATCTTGGCGGCATTCGTCTCAGCGCCTGGCAATTAGTATAGAAGCACGGTCTTTGACTTCTCTGGATGTTTCCCAGGCGAGCTATTGACAAGTAAATCCTAGACGCTCGATCTTGGTTATTTTCGCTTTCGCGGCTGGCAGCAAAGTTCAGAACCATGTTTCTGTGAATAACTCTTGAACCGTAAGTCACAGACGCTCGCTCTTGGCTGCATTCGTTTCAGCTCGTGGCAGCCAGTCTAAAAAACACTATCTTGGACTTCTCTGGATGTTTCCCAGGCGAGCTATTGGCAGCATGTTCAGAACCACTGTTTCTGAGGCTAATTCTTGAACCGTAAGTCATGGACGCTCGATCTTGGCGGCATTCGTCTCAGCGCCTGGCAATTAGTATAGAAGCACTATTTCCCACTGTTTCTGAGGCTAATTCTTGAACCGTAAGTCATAGACGCTAGATCTTGGCGGCATTCGTCTCAGCGCCTGGCAATTAGTATAGAAGCACGGTCTTTGACTTCTCTGGATGTTTCCCAGGCGAGCTATTGACAAGTAAATCCTAGACGCTCGATCTTGGTTATTTTCGCTTTCGCGGCTGGCAGCAAAGTTCAGAACCATGTTTCTGTGAATAACTCTTGAACCGTAAGTCACAGACGCTCGCTCTTGGCTGCATTCGTTTCAGCTCGTGGCAGCCAGTCTAAAAAACACTTTCTTGGACTTCTCTGGATGTTTCCCAGGCGAGCTATTGGCAGCATGTTCAGAACCACTGTTTCTGAGGCTAATTCTTGAACCGTAAGTCTTAGACGCTCGATCTTGGCGGCATTCGTCTCAGCGCCTGGCAATTAGTATAGAAGCACTGTCTTTGACTTCTCTGGATGTTTCCCAGGCGAGCTATTGACAAGTAAATCCTAGACGCTCGAACTTGGTTATTTTCGCTTTCGCGGCTGGCAGCAAAGTTCAGAACCATGTTTCTGTGAATAACTCTTGAACCGTAAGTCACAGACGCTCGCTCTTGGCTGCATTCGTTTCAGCTCGTGGCAGCCAGTCTAAAAAACACAATCTTGGACTTCTCTGGATGTTTCCCAGGCGAGCTATTGGCAGCATGTTCAGAACCACTGTTTCTGAGGCTAATTCTTGAACCGTAAGTCATAGACGCTCGCACTTGGCGGCATTCGTCTCAGCGCCTGGCAATTAGTATGGAAGCACTGTTTCCCACTGTTTCTGAGGCTAATTCTTGAACCGTAAGTCATAGACGCTAAATCTTGGCGGCATTCGTCTCAGCGCCTGGCAATTAGTATGGAAGCACTGTCTTTGACTTCTCTGGATGTTTTCCAGGCGAGCTATTGACAAGTAAATCCTAGACGCTCGATCTTGGTTATTTTCGCTTTCGCGGCTGGCAGCAAAGTTCAGAACCATGTTTCTGTGAATAACTTTTGAACCGTAAGTCACAGACGCTCGCTCTTGTCTGCATTCGTTTCAGCTCGTGGCAGCCAGTCTAAAAAACACAATCTTGGACCTCTCTGGATGTTTCCCAGGCGAGCTATTGGCAGCATGTTCAGAACCACTGTTTCTGAGGCTAATTCTTGAACCGTAAGTCATAGACGCTCGATCTTGGCGGCATTCGTCTCAGCGCCTGGCAATTAGTATAGAAGCACTGTTTCCCACTGTTTCTGAGGCTAATTCTTGAACCGTAAGTCATAGACGCTAGATCTTGGCGGCATTCGTCTCAGCGCCTGGCAATTAGTATAGAAGCACTGTATTTGACTTCTCTGGATGTTTCCCAGGCGAGCTATTGACAAGTAAATCCTAGATGCTCGATCTTGGTTATTTTCGCTTTCGCGGCTGGCAGCAAAGTTCAGAACCATGTTTCTGTGAATAACTTTTGAACCGTAAGTTACAGACGCTCGCTCTTGGCTGCATTCGTTTCAGCTCGTGGCAGCCAGTCTAAAAAACACAATCTTGGACTTCTCTGGATGTTTCCCAGGCGAGCTATTGGCAGCATGTTCAGAACCACTGTTTCTGAGGCTAATTCTTGAACCGTAAGTCATAGACGCTCGATCTTGGCGGCATTCGTCTCAGCGCCTGGCAATTAGTATAGAAGCACTGTTTCCCACTGTTTCTGAGGCTAATTCTTGAACCGTAAGTCATAGACGCTAGATCTTGGCGGCATTCGTCTCAGCACCTGGCAATTAGTATAGAAGCACTGTCTTTGACTTCTCTGGATGTTTCCCAGGCGAGCTATTGACAAGTAAATCCTAGACGCTCGATCTTGGTTATTTTCGCTTTCGCGGCTGGCAGCAAAGTTCAGAACCATGTTTCTGTGAATAACTTTTGAACCGTAAGTCACAGACGCTCGCTCTTGGCTGCATTCGTTTCAGCTCGTGGCAGCCAGTCTAAAAAACACAATCTTGGACTTCTCTGGATGTTTCACAGGCGAGCTATTGGCAGCATGTTCAGAACCACTGTTTCTGAGGCTAATTCTTGAACCGTAAGTCATAGACGCTCGATCTTGGCGGCATTCGTCTCAGCGCCTGGCAATTAGTATAGAAGCACTGTTTCCCACTGTTTCTGAGGCTAATTCTTGAACCGTAAGTCATAGACGCTAGATCTTGACGGCATTCGTCCCAGCGCCTGGCAATTAGTATAGAAGCACTGTCTTTGACTTATCTGGATGTTTCCCAGGCGAGCTATTGACAAGTAAATCCTAGACGCTCGATCTTGGTTATTTTCGATTTCGCGGCTGGCAGCAAAGTTCAGAACCATGTTTCTGTGAATAACTTTTGAACCGTAAGTCACAGACGCTCGCTCTTGGCTGCATTCGTTTCAGCTCGTGGCAGCCAGTCTAAAAAACACAATCTTGGACTTCTCTGGATGTTTCCCAGGCGAGCTATTGGCAGCATGTTCAGAACCACTGTTTCTGAGGCTAATTCTTGAACCGTAAGTCATAGACGCTCGATCTTGGCGGCATTCGTCTCAACGCCTGGCAATTAGTATAGAAGCACTGTTTCCCACTGTTTCTGAGGCTAATTCTTGAACCGTAAGTCATAGACGCTAGATCGTGGCGGCATTCGTCTCAGCGCCTGGCAATTAGTATAGAAGCACTGTCTTTGACTTCTCTGGATGTTTCCCAGGCGAGCTATTGACAAGTAAATCCTAGACGCTCGATCTTGGTTATTTTCGCTTTCGCGGCTGGCAGCAAAGTTCAGAACCATGTTTCTGTGAATATCTTTTGAACCATAAGTCACAGACGCTCGCTCTTGGCTGCATTCGTTTCAGCTCGTGGCAGCCAGTCTAAAAAACACAATCTTGGACTTCTCTGGATGTTTCCCAGGCGAGCTATTGGCAGCATGTTCAGAACCACTGTTTCTGAGGCTAATTCTTGAACCGTAAGTCATAGACGCTCGATCTTGGCGGCATTCGTCTCAGCGCCTGGCAATTAGTATAGAAGCACTGTTTCCCACTGTTTCTGAGGCTAATTCTTGAACCGTAAGTCATAGACGCTAGATCTTGGCGGCATTCGTCTCAGCACCTGGCAATTAGTATAGAAGCACTGTCTTTGACTTCTCTGGATGTTTCCCAGGCGAGCTATTGACAAGTAAATCCTAGACGCTCGATCTTGGTTATTTTCGCTTTCGCGGCTGGCAGCAAAGTTCAGAACCATGTTTCTGTGAATAACTTTTGAACCGTAAGTCACAGACGCTCGCTCTTGGCTGCATTCGTTTCAGCTCGTGGCAGTCAGTCTAAAAAACACAATCTTGGACTTCTCTTGATGTTTGCCAGGCGAGCTATTGGCAGCATGTTCAGAACCACTGTTTCTTAGGCTAATTCTTGAACCGTAAGTCATAGACGCTCGATCTTGGCGGCATTCGTCTCAGCGCCTGGCAATTAGTATAGAAGCACTGTTTCCCACTGTTTCTGAGGCTAATTCTTGAACCGTAAGTCATAGACGCTAAATCTTGGCGGCATTCGTCTCAGCGCCTGGCAATTAGTATAGAAGCACTGTCTTTGACTTCTCTGGATGTTTTCCAGGCGAGCTATTGACAAGTAAATCCTAGACGCTCGATCTTGGTTATTTTCGCTTTCGCGGCTGGCAGCAAAGTTCAGAACCATGTTTCTGTGAATAACTTTTGAACCGTAAGTCACAGACGCTCGCTCTTGTCTGCATTCGTTTCAGCTCGTGGCAGCCAGTCTAAAAAACACAATCTTGGACCTCTCTGGATGTTTCCCAGGCGAGCTATTGGCAGCATGTTCAGAACCACTGTTTCTGAGGCTAATTCTTGAACCGTAAGTCATAGACGCTCGATCTTGGCGGCATTCGTCTCAGCGCCTGGCAATTAGTATAGAAGCACTGTTTCCCACTGTTTCTGAGGCTAATTCTTGAACCGTAAGTCATAGACGCTAGATCTTGGCGGCATTCGTCTCAGCACCTGGCAATTAGTATAGAAGCACTGTCTTTGACTTCTCTGGATGTTTCCCAGGCGAGCTATTGACAAGTAAATCCTAGACGCTCGATCTTGGTTATTTTCGCTTTCGCGGCTAGCAGCAAAGTTCAGAACCATGTTTCTGTGAATAACTTTTGAACCGTAAGTCACAGACGCTCGCTCTTGGCTGCATTCGTTTCAGCTCGTGGCAGCCAGTCTAAAAAACACAATCTTGGACTTCTCTGGATGTTTCCCAGGCGAGCTATTGGCAGCATGTTCAGAACCACTGTTTCTGAGGCTAATTCTTGAACCGTAAGTCATAGACGCTCGATCTTGGCGGCATTCGTCTCAGCGCCTGGCAATTAGTATAGAAGCACTGTTTCCCACTGTTTCTGAGGCTAATTCTTGAACCGTAAGTCATAGACGCTAGATCTTGACGGCATTCGTCCCAGCGCCTGGCAATTAGTATAGAAGCACTGTCTTTGACTTATCTGGATGTTTCCCAGGCGAGCTATTGACAAGTAAATCCTAGACGCTCGATCTTGGTTATTTTCGATTTCGCGGCTGGCAGCAAAGTTCAGAACCATGTTTCTGTGAATAACTTTTGAACCGTAAGTCACAGACGCTCGCTCTTGGCTGCATTCGTTTCAGCTCGTGGCAGCCAGTCTAAAAAACACAATCTTGGACTTCTCCGGATGTTTCCCAGGCGAGCTATTGGCAGCATGTTCAGAACCACTGTTTCTGAGGCTAATTCTTGAACCGTAAGTCATAGACGCTCGATCTTGGCGGCATTCGTCTCAACGCCTGGCAATTAGTATAGAAGCACTGTTTCCCACTGTTTCTGAGGCTAATTCTTGAACCGTAAGTCATAGACGCTAGATCGTGGCGGCATTCGTCTCAGCGCCTGGCAATTAGTATAGAAGCACTGTCTTTGACTTCTCTGGATGTTTCCCAGGCGAGCTATTGACAAGTAAATCCTAGACGCTCGATCTTGGTTATTTTCGCTTTCGCGGCTGGCAGCAAAGTTCAGAACCATGTTTCTGTGAATATCTTTTGAACCATAAGTCACAGACGCTCGCTCTTGGCTGCATTCGTTTCAGCTCGTGGCAGCCAGTCTAAAAAACACAATCTTGGACTTCTCTGGATGTTTCCCAGGCGAGCTATTGGCAGCATGTTCAGAACCACTGTTTCTGAGGCTAATTCTTGAACCGTAAGTCATAGACGCTCGATCTTGGCGGCATTCGTCTCAGCGCCTGGCAATTAGTATAGAAGCACTGTTTCCCACTGTTTCTGAGGCTAATTCTTGAACCGTAAGTCATAGACGCTAGATCTTGGCGGCATTCGTCTCAGCACCTGGCAATTAGTATAGAAGCACTGTCTTTGACTTCTCTGGATGTTTCCCAGGCGAGCTATTGACAAGTAAATCCTAGACGCTCGATCTTGGTTATTTTCGCTTTCGCGGCTGGCAGCAAAGTTCAGAACCATGTTTCTGTGAATAACTTTTGAACCGTAAGTCACAGACGCTCGCTCTTGGCTGCATTCGTTTCAGCTCGTGGCAGTCAGTCTAAAAAACACAATCTTGGACTTCTCTTGATGTTTCCCAGGCGAGCTATTGGCAGCATGTTCAGAACCACTGTTTCTTAGGCTAATTCTTGAACCGTAAGTCATAGACGCTCGATCTTGGCGGCATTCGTCTCAGCGCCTGGCAATTAGTATAGAAGCACTGTTTCCCACTGTTTCTGAGGCTAATTCTTGAACCGTAAGTCATAGACGCTAGATCTTGGCGGCTTTCCTCTCAGCGCCTGGCAATTAGTATAGAAGCACTGTCTTTGACTTCTCTGGATGTTTCCCAGGCGAGCTTTTGACAAGTAAATCCTAGACGCTCGATCTTGGTTATTTTCGCTTTCGCGGCTGGCAGCAAAGTTCAGAACCATGTTTCTGTGAATAACTTTTGAACCGTAAGTCACAGACGCTCGCTCTTGGCTGCATTCGTTTCAGCTCGTGGCAGTCAGTCTAAAAAACACAATCTTGGACTTCTCTTGATGTTTCCCAGGCGAGCTATTGGCAGCATGTTCAGAACCACTGTTTCTTAGGCTAATTCTTGAACCGTAAGTCATAGACGCTCGATCTTGGCGGCATTCGTCTCAGCGCCTGGCAATTAGTATAGAAGCACTGTTTCCCACTGTTTCTGAGGCTAATTCTTGAACCGTAAGTCATAGACGCTCGATCTTGGCGGCATTCGTCTCAGCGCCTGGCAATTAGTATAGAAGCACTGTTTCCCACTGTTTCTGAGGCTAATTCTTGAACCGTAAGTCATAGACGCTAGATCTTGGCGGCATTCGTCTCAGCGCCTGGCAATTAGTATAGAAGCACTGTTTCCCACTGTTTCTGAGGCTAATTCTTGAACCGTAAGTCTTAGACGCTAGATCGTGGCGGCATTCGTCTCAGCGCCTGGCAATTAGTATAGAAGCACTGTCTTTGACTTCTCTGGATGTTTCCCAGGCGAGCTATTGACAAGTAAATCCTAGACGCTCGATCTTGGTTATTTTCGCTTTCGCGGCTGGCAGCAAAGTTCAGAACCATGTTTCTGTGAATAACTCTTGAACCGTAAGTCACAGACGCTCGCTCTTGGCTGCATTCGTTTCAGCTCGTGGCAGCCAGTCTAAAAAACACTATCTTGGACTTCTCTGGATGTTTCCCAGGCGAGCTATTGGCAGCATGTTCAGAACCACTGTTTCTGAGGCTAATTCTTGAACCGTAAGTCATGGACGCTCGATCTTGGCGGCATTCGTCTCAGCGCCTGGCAATTAGTATAGAAGCACTATTTCCCACTGTTTCTGAGGCTAATTCTTGAACCGTAAGTCATAGACGCTAGATCTTGGCGGCATTCGTCTCAGCGCCTGGCAATTAGTATAGAAGCACGGTCTTTGACTTCTCTGGATGTTTCCCAGGCGAGCTATTGACAAGTAAATCCTAGACGCTCGATCTTGGTTATTTTCGCTTTCGCGGCTGGCAGCAAAGTTCAGAACCATGTTTCTGTGAATAACTCTTGAACCGTAAGTCACAGACGCTCGCTCTTGGCTGCATTCGTTTCAGCTCGTGGCAGCCAGTCTAAAAAACACTATCTTGGACTTCTCTGGATGTTTCCCAGGCGAGCTATTGGCAGCATGTTCAGAACCACTGTTTCTGAGGCTAATTCTTGAACCGTAAGTCATGGACGCTCGATCTTGGCGGCATTCGTCTCAGCGCCTGGCAATTAGTATAGAAGCACTATTTCCCACTGTTTCTGAGGCTAATTCTTGAACCGTAAGTCATAGACGCTAGATCTTGGCGGCATTCGTCTCAGCGCCTGGCAATTAGTATAGAAGCACGGTCTTTGACTTCTCTGGATGTTTCCCAGGCGAGCTATTGACAAGTAAATCCTAGACGCTCGATCTTGGTTATTTTCGCTTTCGCGGCTGGCAGCAAAGTTCAGAACCATGTTTCTGTGAATAACTCTTGAACCGTAAGTCACAGACGCTCGCTCTTGGCTGCATTCGTTTCAGCTCGTGGCAGCCAGTCTAAAAAACACTTTCTTGGACTTCTCTGGATGTTTCCCAGGCGAGCTATTGGCAGCATGTTCAGAACCACTGTTTCTGAGGCTAATTCTTGAACCGTAAGTCTTAGACGCTCGATCTTGGCGGCATTCGTCTCAGCGCCTGGCAATTAGTATAGAAGCACTGTCTTTGACTTCTCTGGATGTTTCCCAGGCGAGCTATTGACAAGTAAATCCTAGACGCTCGAACTTGGTTATTTTCGCTTTCGCGGCTGGCAGCAAAGTTCAGAACCATGTTTCTGTGAATAACTCTTGAACCGTAAGTCACAGACGCTCGCTCTTGGCTGCATTCGTTTCAGCTCGTGGCAGCCAGTCTAAAAAACACAATCTTGGACTTCTCTGGATGTTTCCCAGGCGAGCTATTGGCAGCATGTTCAGAACCACTGTTTCTGAGGCTAATTCTTGAACCGTAAGTCATAGACGCTCGCACTTGGCGGCATTCGTCTCAGCGCCTGGCAATTAGTATGGAAGCACTGTTTCCCACTGTTTCTGAGGCTAATTCTTGAACCGTAAGTCATAGACGCTAAATCTTGGCGGCATTCGTCTCAGCGCCTGGCAATTAGTATAGAAGCACTGTCTTTGACTTCTCTGGATGTTTTCCAGGCGAGCTATTGACAAGTAAATCCTAGACGCTCGATCTTGGTTATTTTCGCTTTCGCGGCTGGCAGCAAAGTTCAGAACCATGTTTCTGTGAATAACTTTTGAACCGTAAGTCACAGACGCTCGCTCTTGTCTGCATTCGTTTCAGCTCGTGGCAGCCAGTCTAAAAAACACAATCTTGGACCTCTCTGGATGTTTCCCAGGCGAGCTATTGGCAGCATGTTCAGAACCACTGTTTCTGAGGCTAATTCTTGAACCGTAAGTCATAGACGCTCGATCTTGGCGGCATTCGTCTCAGCGCCTGGCAATTAGTATAGAAGCACTGTTTCCCACTGTTTCTGAGGCTAATTCTTGAACCGTAAGTCATAGACGCTAGATCTTGGCGGCATTCGTCTCAGCGCCTGGCAATTAGTATAGAAGCACTGTATTTGACTTCTCTGGATGTTTCCCAGGCGAGCTATTGACAAGTAAATCCTAGATGCTCGATCTTGGTTATTTTCGCTTTCGCGGCTGGCAGCAAAGTTCAGAACCATGTTTCTGTGAATAACTTTTGAACCGTAAGTTACAGACGCTCGCTCTTGGCTGCATTCGTTTCAGCTCGTGGCAGCCAGTCTAAAAAACACAATCTTGGACTTCTCTGGATGTTTCCCAGGCGAGCTATTGGCAGCATGTTCAGAACCACTGTTTCTGAGGCTAATTCTTGAACCGTAAGTCATAGACGCTCGATCTTGGCGGCATTCGTCTCAGCGCCTGGCAATTAGTATAGAAGCACTGTTTCCCACTGTTTCTGAGGCTAATTCTTGAACCGTAAGTCATAGACGCTAGATCTTGGCGGCATTCGTCTCAGCACCTGGCAATTAGTATAGAAGCACTGTCTTTGACTTCTCTGGATGTTTCCCAGGCGAGCTATTGACAAGTAAATCCTAGACGCTCGATCTTGGTTATTTTCGCTTTCGCGGCTGGCAGCAAAGTTCAGAACCATGTTTCTGTGAATAACTTTTGAACCGTAAGTCACAGACGCTCGCTCTTGGCTGCATTCGTTTCAGCTCGTGGCAGCCAGTCTAAAAAACACAATCTTGGACTTCTCTGGATGTTTCCCAGGCGAGCTATTGGCAGCATGTTCAGAACCACTGTTTCTGAGGCTAATTCTTGAACCGTAAGTCATAGACGCTCGATCATGGCGGCATTCGTCTCAGCGCCTGGCAATTAGTATAGAAGCACTGTTTCCCACTTTTTCTGAGGCTAATTCTTGAACCGTAAGTCATAGACGCTCGATCTTGGCGGCATTCGTCTCAGCGCCTGGCAATTAGTATAGAAGCACTGTTTCCCACTGTTTCTGAGGCTAATTCTTGAACCGTAAGTCATAGACGCTAGATCTTGGCGGCATTCGTCTCAGCGCCTGGCAATTAGTATAGAAGCACTGTTTCCCACTGTTTCTGAGGCTAATTCTTGAACCGTAAGTCTTAGACGCTAGATCGTGGCGGCATTCGTCTCAGCGCCTGGCAATTAGTATAGAAGCACTGTCTTTGACTTCTCTGGATGTTTCCCAGGCGAGCTATTGACAAGTAAATCCTAGACGCTCGATCTTGGTTATTTTCGCTTTCGCGGCTGGCAGCAAAGTTCAGAACCATGTTTCTGTGAATAACTCTTGAACCGTAAGTCACAGACGCTCGCTCTTGGCTGCATTCGTTTCAGCTCGTGGCAGCCAGTCTAAAAAACACTATCTTGGACTTCTCTGGATGTTTCCCAGGCGAGCTATTGGCAGCATGTTCAGAACCACTGTTTCTGAGGCTAATTCTTGAACCGTAAGTCATGGACGCTCGATCTTGGCGGCATTCGTCTCAGCGCCTGGCAATTAGTATAGAAGCACTATTTCCCACTGTTTCTGAGGCTAATTCTTGAACCGTAAGTCATAGACGCTAGATCTTGGCGGCATTCGTCTCAGCGCCTGGCAATTAGTATAGAAGCACGGTCTTTGACTTCTCTGGATGTTTCCCAGGCGAGCTATTGACAAGTAAATCCTAGACGCTCGATCTTGGTTATTTTCGCTTTCGCGGCTGGCAGCAAAGTTCAGAACCATGTTTCTGTGAATAACTCTTGAACCGTAAGTCACAGACGCTCGCTCTTGGCTGCATTCGTTTCAGCTCGTGGCAGCCAGTCTAAAAAACACTTTCTTGGACTTCTCTGGATGTTTCCCAGGCGAGCTATTGGCAGCATGTTCAGAACCACTGTTTCTGAGGCTAATTCTTGAACCGTAAGTCTTAGACGCTCGATCTTGGCGGCATTCGTCTCAGCGCCTGGCAATTAGTATAGAAGCACTGTCTTTGACTTCTCTGGATGTTTCCCAGGCGAGCTATTGACAAGTAAATCCTAGACGCTCGAACTTGGTTATTTTCGCTTTCGCGGCTGGCAGCAAAGTTCAGAACCATGTTTCTGTGAATAACTCTTGAACCGTAAGTCACAGACGCTCGCTCTTGGCTGCATTCGTTTCAGCTCGTGGCAGCCAGTCTAAAAAACACAATCTTGGACTTCTCTGGATGTTTCCCAGGCGAGCTATTGGCAGCATGTTCAGAACCACTGTTTCTGAGGCTAATTCTTGAACCGTAAGTCATAGACGCTCGCACTTGGCGGCATTCGTCTCAGCGCCTGGCAATTAGTATGGAAGCACTGTTTCCCACTGTTTCTGAGGCTAATTCTTGAACCGTAAGTCATAGACGCTAAATCTTGGCGGCATTCGTCTCAGCGCCTGGCAATTAGTATAGAAGCACTGTCTTTGACTTCTCTGGATGTTTTCCAGGCGAGCTATTGACAAGTAAATCCTAGACGCTCGATCTTGGTTATTTTCGCTTTCGCGGCTGGCAGCAAAGTTCAGAACCATGTTTCTGTGAATAACTTTTGAACCGTAAGTCACAGACGCTCGCTCTTGTCTGCATTCGTTTCAGCTCGTGGCAGCCAGTCTAAAAAACACAATCTTGGACCTCTCTGGATGTTTCCCAGGCGAGCTATTGGCAGCATGTTCAGAACCACTGTTTCTGAGGCTAATTCTTGAACCGTAAGTCATAGACGCTCGATCTTGGCGGCATTCGTCTCAGCGCCTGGCAATTAGTATAGAAGCACTGTTTCCCACTGTTTCTGAGGCTAATTCTTGAACCGTAAGTCATAGACGCTAGATCTTGGCGGCATTCGTCTCAGCGCCTGGCAATTAGTATAGAAGCACTGTATTTGACTTCTCTGGATGTTTCCCAGGCGAGCTATTGACAAGTAAATCCTAGATGCTCGATCTTGGTTATTTTCGCTTTCGCGGCTGGCAGCAAAGTTCAGAACCATGTTTCTGTGAATAACTTTTGAACCGTAAGTTACAGACGCTCGCTCTTGGCTGCATTCGTTTCAGCTCGTGGCAGCCAGTCTAAAAAACACAATCTTGGACTTCTCTGGATGTTTCCCAGGCGAGCTATTGGCAGCATGTTCAGAACCACTGTTTCTGAGGCTAATTCTTGAAACGTAAGTCATAGACGCTCGATCTTGGCGGCATTCGTCTCAGCGCCTGGCAATTAGTATAGAAGCACTGTTTCCCACTGTTTCTGAGGCTAATTCTTGAACCGTAAGTCATAGACGCTAGATCTTGGCGGCATTCGTCTCAGCACCTGGCAATTAGTATAGAAGCACTGTCTTTGACTTCTCTGGATGTTTCCCAGGCGAGCTATTGACAAGTAAATCCTAGACGCTCGATCTTGGTTATTTTCGCTTTCGCGGCTGGCAGCAAAGTTCAGAACCATGTTTCTGTGAATAACTTTTGAACCGTAAGTCACAGACGCTCGCTCTTGGCTGCATTCGTTTCAGCTCGTGGCAGCCAGTCTAAAAAACACAATCTTGGACTTCTCTGGATGTTTCCCAGGCGAGCTATTGGCAGCATGTTCAGAACCACTGTTTCTGAGGCTAATTCTTGAACCGTAAGTCATAGACGCTCGATCATGGCGGCATTCGTCTCAGCGCCTGGCAATTAGTATAGAAGCACTGTTTCCCACTTTTTCTGAGGCTAATTCTTGAACCGTAAGTCATAGACGCTCGATCTTGGCGGCATTCGTCTCAGCGCCTGGCAATTAGTATAGAAGCACTGTTTCCCACTGTTTCTGAGGCTAATTCTTGAACCGTAAGTCATAGACGCTAGATCTTGGCGGCATTCGTCTCAGCGCCTGGCAATTAGTATAGAAGCACTGTTTCCCACTGTTTCTGAGGCTAATTCTTGAACCGTAAGTCTTAGACGCTAGATCGTGGCGGCATTCGTCTCAGCGCCTGGCAATTAGTATAGAAGCACTGTCTTTGACTTCTCTGGATGTTTCCCAGGCGAGCTATTGACAAGTAAATCCTAGACGCTCGATCTTGGTTATTTTCGCTTTCGCGGCTGGCAGCAAAGTTCAGAACCATGTTTCTGTGAATAACTCTTGAACCGTAAGTCACAGACGCTCGCTCTTGGCTGCATTCGTTTCAGCTCGTGGCAGCCAGTCTAAAAAACACTATCTTGGACTTCTCTGGATGTTTCCCAGGCGAGCTATTGGCAGCATGTTCAGAACCACTGTTTCTGAGGCTAATTCTTGAACCGTAAGTCATGGACGCTCGATCTTGGCGGCATTCGTCTCAGCGCCTGGCAATTAGTATAGAAGCACTATTTCCCACTGTTTCTGAGGCTAATTCTTGAACCGTAAGTCATAGACGCTAGATCTTGGCGGCATTCGTCTCAGCGCCTGGCAATTAGTATAGAAGCACGGTCTTTGACTTCTCTGGATGTTTCCCAGGCGAGCTATTGACAAGTAAATCCTAGACGCTCGATCTTGGTTATTTTCGCTTTCGCGGCTGGCAGCAAAGTTCAGAACCATGTTTCTGTGAATAACTCTTGAACCGTAAGTCACAGACGCTCGCTCTTGGCTGCATTCGTTTCAGCTCGTGGCAGCCAGTCTAAAAAACACTATCTTGGACTTCTCTGGATGTTTCCCAGGCGAGCTATTGGCAGCATGTTCAGAACCACTGTTTCTGAGGCTAATTCTTGAACCGTAAGTCATGGACGCTCGATCTTGGCGGCATTCGTCTCAGCGCCTGGCAATTAGTATAGAAGCACTATTTCCCACTGTTTCTGAGGCTAATTCTTGAACCGTAAGTCATAGACGCTAGATCTTGGCGGCATTCGTCTCAGCGCCTGGCAATTAGTATAGAAGCACGGTCTTTGACTTCTCTGGATGTTTCCCAGGCGAGCTATTGACAAGTAAATCCTAGACGCTCGATCTTGGTTATTTTCGCTTTCGCGGCTGGCAGCAAAGTTCAGAACCATGTTTCTGTGAATAACTCTTGAACCGTAAGTCACAGACGCTCGCTCTTGGCTGCATTCGTTTCAGCTCGTGGCAGCCAGTCTAAAAAACACTTTCTTGGACTTCTCTGGATGTTTCCCAGGCGAGCTATTGGCAGCATGTTCAGAACCACTGTTTCTGAGGCTAATTCTTGAACCGTAAGTCTTAGACGCTCGATCTTGGCGGCATTCGTCTCAGCGCCTGGCAATTAGTATAGAAGCACTGTCTTTGACTCCTCTGGATGTTTCCCAGGCGAGCTATTGACAAGTAAATCCTAGATGCTCGAACTTGGTTATTTTCGCTTTCGCGGCTGGCAGCAAAGTTCAGAACCATGTTTCTGTGAATAACTCTTGAACCGTAAGTCACAGACGCTCGCTCTTGGCTGCATTCGTTTCAGCTCGTGGCAGCCAGTCTAAAAAACACAATCTTGGACTTCTCTGGATGTTTCCCAGGCGAGCTATTGGCAGCATGTTCAGAACCACTGTTTCTGAGGCTAATTCTTGAACCGTAAGTCATAGACGCTCGCACTTGGCGGCATTCGTCTCAGCGCCTGGCAATTAGTATGGAAGCACTGTTTCCCACTGTTTCTGAGGCTAATTCTTGAACCGTAAGTCATAGACGCTAAATCTTGGCGGCATTCGTCTCAGCGCCTGGCAATTAGTATAGAAGCACTGTCTTTGACTTCTCTGGATGTTTTCCAGGCGAGCTATTGACAAGTAAATCCTAGACGCTCGATCTTGGTTATTTTCGCTTTCGCGGCTGGCAGCAAAGTTCAGAACCATGTTTCTGTGAATAACTTTTGAACCGTAAGTCACAGACGCTCGCTCTTGTCTGCATTCGTTTCAGCTCGTGGCAGCCAGTCTAAAAAACACAATCTTGGACCTCTCTGGATGTTTCCCAGGCGAGCTATTGGCAGCATGTTCAGAACCACTGTTTCTGAGGCTAATTCTTGAACCGTAAGTCATAGACGCTCGATCTTGGCGGCATTCGTCTCAGCGCCTGGCAATTAGTATAGAAGCACTGTTTCCCACTGTTTCTGAGGCTAATTCTTGAACCGTAAGTCATAGACGCTAGATCTTGGCGGCATTCGTCTCAGCGCCTGGCAATTAGTATAGAAGCACTGTATTTGACTTCTCTGGATGTTTCCCAGGCGAGCTATTGACAAGTAAATCCTAGATGCTCGATCTTGGTTATTTTCGCTTTCGCGGCTGGCAGCAAAGTTCAGAACCATGTTTCTGTGAATAACTTTTGAACCGTAAGTTACAGACGCTCGCTCTTGGCTGCATTCGTTTCAGCTCGTGGCAGCCAGTCTAAAAAACACAATCTTGGACTTCTCTGGATGTTTCCCAGGCGAGCTATTGGCAGCATGTTCAGAACCACTGTTTCTGAGGCTAATTCTTGAACCGTAAGTCATAGACGCTCGATCTTGGCGGCATTCGTCTCAGCGCCTGGCAATTAGTATAGAAGCACTGTTTCCCACTGTTTCTGAGGCTAATTCTTGAACCGTAAGTCATAGACGCTAGATCTTGGCGGCATTCGTCTCAGCACCTGGCAATTAGTATAGAAGCACTGTCTTTGACTTCTCTGGATGTTTCCCAGGCGAGCTATTGACAAGTAAATCCTAGACGCTCGATCTTGGTTATTTTCGCTTTCGCGGCTGGCAGCAAAGTTCAGAACCATGTTTCTGTGAATAACTTTTGAACCGTAAGTCACAGACGCTCGCTCTTGGCTGCATTCGTTTCAGCTCGTGGCAGCCAGTCTAAAAAACACAATCTTGGACTTCTCTGGATGTTTCCCAGGCGAGCTATTGGCAGCATGTTCAGAACCACTGTTTCTGAGGCTAATTCTTGAACCGTAAGTCATAGACGCTCGATCTTGGCGGCATTCGTCTCAGCGCCTGGCAATTAGTATAGAAGCACTGTTTCCCACTGTTTCTGAGGCTAATTCTTGAACCGTAAGTCATAGACGCTAGATCTTGACGGCATTCGTCCCAGCGCCTGGCAATTAGTATAGAAGCACTGTCTTTGACTTATCTGGATGTTTCCCAGGCGAGCTATTGACAAGTAAATCCTAGACGCTCGATCTTGGTTATTTTCGATTTCGCGGCTGGCAGCAAAGTTCAGAACCATGTTTCTGTGAATAACTTTTGAACCGTAAGTCACAGACGCTCGCTCTTGGCTGCATTCGTTTCAGCTCGTGGCAGCC
Source organism: Rhinoderma darwinii (assembly GCF_050947455.1). Taxonomy (NCBI): domain Eukaryota; kingdom Metazoa; phylum Chordata; class Amphibia; order Anura; family Rhinodermatidae; genus Rhinoderma; species Rhinoderma darwinii. The sequence continues at coordinate 30,660 of NW_027463177.1, forward strand.
AGTCTAAAAAACACAATCTTGGACTTCTCTGGATGTTTCCCAGGCGAGCTATTGACAAGTAAATCCTAGACGCTCGATCTTGGTTATTTTCGCTTTCGCGGCTGGCAGCAAAGTTCAGAACCATGTTTCTGTGAATATCTTTTGAACCATAAGTCACAGACGCTCGCTCTTGGCTGCATTCGTTTCAGCTCGTGGCAGCCAGTCTAAAAAACACAATCTTGGACTTCTCTGGATGTTTCCCAGTCGAGCTATTGGCAGCATGTTCAGAACCACTGTTTCTGAGGCTAATTCTTGAACCGTAAGTCATAGACGCTCGATCTTGGCGGCATTCGTCTCAGCGCCTGGCAATTAGTATAGAAGCACTGTTTCCCACTGTTTCTGAGGCTAATTCTTGAACCGTAAGTCATAGACGCTAGATCTTGGCGCCATTCGTCTCAGCGCCTGGCAATTAGTATAGAAGCACTGTCTTTGACTTCTCTGGATGTTTCCCAGGCGAGCTATTGACAAGTAAATCCTAGACGCTCGATCTTGGTTATTTTCGCTTTCGCGGCTGGCAGCAAAGTTCAGAACCATGTTTCTGTGAATATCTTTTGAACCGTAAGTCACAGACGCTCGCTCTTTGCTGCATTTGTTTCAGCTCGTGGCAGCCAGTCTAAAAAACACAATCTTGGACTTCTCTGGATGTTTCCCAGGCGAGCTATTGGCAGCATGTTCAGAACCACTGTTTCTGAGGCTAATTCTTGAACCGTAAGTCATAGACGCTCGATCTTGGCGGCATTCGTCTCAGCGCCTGGCAATTAGTATAGAAGCACTGTTTCCCACTGTTTCTGAGGCTAATTCTTGAACCGTAAGTCATAGACGCTAGATCTTGGCGGCATTCGTCTCAGCGCCTGGCAATTAGTATAGAAGCACTGTCTTTGACTTCTCTGGATGTTTCCCAGGCGAGCTATTGACAAGTAAATCCTAGACGCTCGATCTTGGTTATTTTCGCTTTCGCGGCTGGCAGCAAAGTTCAGAACCATGTTTCTGTGAATAACTCTTGAACCGTAAGTCACAGACGCTCGCTCTTGGCTGCATTCGTTTCAGCTCGTGGCAGCCAGTCTAAAAACACAATCTTGGACCTCTCTGGATGTTTCCCAGGCGAGCTATTGGCAGCATGTTCAGAACCACTGTTTCTGAGGCTAATTCTTGAACCGTAAGTCATAGACGCTCGATCTTGGCGGCATTCGTCTCAGCGCCTGGCAATTAGTATAGAAGCACTGTTTCCCACTGTTTCTGAGGCTAATTCTTGAACCGTAAGTCATAGACGCTAGATCTTGGCGGCATTCGTCTCAGCGCCTGGCAATTAGTATAGAAGCACTGTCTTTGGCTTCTCTGGATGTTTCCCAGGCGAGCTATTGACAAGTAAATCCTAGACGCTCGATCTTGGTTATTTTCGCTTTCGCGGCTGGCAGCAAAGTTCAGAACCATGTTTCTGTGAATAACTCTTGAACCGTAAGTCACAGACGCTCGCTCTTGGCTGCATTCGTTTCAGCTCGTGGCAGCCAGTCTAAAAAACACAATCTTGGACTTCTCTGGATGTTTCCCAGGCGAGCTATTGGCAGCATGTTCAGAACCACTGTTTCTGAGGCTAATTCTTGAACCGTAAGTCATAGACGCTCGATCTTGGCGGCATTCGTCTCAGCGCCTGGCAATTAGTATAGAAGCACTGTTTCCCACTGTTTCTGAGGCTAATTCTTGAACCGTAAGTCATAGACGCTAGATCTTGGCGGCATTCGTCTCAGCGCCTGGCAATTAGTATAGAAGCACTGTTTCCCACTGTTTCTGAGGCTAATTCTTGAACCGTAAGTCTTAGACGCTAGATCGTGGCGGCATTCGTCTCAGCGCCTGGCAATTAGTATAGAAGCACTGTCTTTGACTTCTCTGGATGTTTCCCAGGCGAGCTATTGACAAGTAAATCCTAGACGCTCGATCTTGGTTATTTTCGCTTTCGCGGCTGGCAGCAAAGTTCAGAACCATGTTTCTGTGAATAACTCTTGAACCGTAAGTCACAGACGCTCGCTCTTGGCTGCATTCGTTTCAGCTCGTGGCAGCCAGTCTAAAAAACACTATCTTGGACTTCTCTGGATGTTTCCCAGGCGAGCTATTGGCAGCATGTTCAGAACCACTGTTTCTGAGGCTAATTCTTGAACCGTAAGTCATGGACGCTCGATCTTGGCGGCATTCGTCTCAGCGCCTGGCAATTAGTATAGAAGCACTATTTCCCACTGTTTCTGAGGCTAATTCTTGAACCGTAAGTCATAGACGCTAGATCTTGGCGGCATTCGTCTCAGCGCCTGGCAATTAGTATAGAAGCACGGTCTTTGACTTCTCTGGATGTTTCCCAGGCGAGCTATTGACAAGTAAATCCTAGACGCTCGATCTTGGTTATTTTCGCTTTCGCGGCTGGCAGCAAAGTTCAGAACCATGTTTCTGTGAATAACTCTTGAACCGTAAGTCACAGACGCTCGCTCTTGGCTGCATTCGTTTCAGCTCGTGGCAGCCAGTCTAAAAAACACTATCTTGGACTTCTCTGGATGTTTCCCAGGCGAGCTATTGGCAGCATGTTCAGAACCACTGTTTCTGAGGCTAATTCTTGAACCGTAAGTCATGGACGCTCGATCTTGGCGGCATTCGTCTCAGCGCCTGGCAATTAGTATAGAAGCACTATTTCCCACTGTTTCTGAGGCTAATTCTTGAACCGTAAGTCAAGACGCTAGATCTTGGCGGCATTCGTCTCAGCGCCTGGCAATTAGTATAGAAGCACGGTCTTTGACTTCTCTGGATGTTTCCCAGGCGAGCTATTGACAAGTAACTCCTAGACGCTCGATCTTGGTTATTTTCGCTTTCGCGGCTGGCAGCAAAGTTCAGAACCATGTTTCTGTGAATAACTCTTGAACCGTAAGTCACAGACGCTCGCTCTTGGCTGCATTCGTTTCAGCTCGTGGCAGCCAGTCTAAAAAACACTTTCTTGGACTCTCTGGATGTTTCCCAGGCGAGCTATTGGCAGCATGTTCAGAACCACTGTTTCTGAGGCTAATTCTTGAACCGTAAGTCTTAGACGCTCGATCTTGGCGGCATTCGTCTCAGCGCCTGGCAATTAGTATAGAAGCACTGTCATTGACTTCTCTGGATGTTTCCCAGGCGAGCTATTGACAAGTAAATCCTAGACGCTCGAACTTGGTTATTTTCGCTTTCGCGGCTGGCAGCAAAGTTCAGAACCATGTTTCTGTGAATAACTCTTGAACCGTAAGTCACAGACGCTCGCTCTTGGCTGCATTCGTTTCAGCTCGTGGCAGCCAGTCTAAAAAATACACAATCTTGGACTTCTCTGGATGTTTCCCAGGCGAGCTATTGGCAGCATGTTCAGAACCACTGTTTCTGAGGCTAATTCTTGAACCGTAAGTCATAGACGCTCGCACTTTGGCGGCATTCGTCTCAGCGCCTGGCAATTAGTATGGAAGCACTGTTTCCCACTGTTTCTGAGGCTAATTCTTGAACCGTAAGTCATAGACGCTAAATCTTGGCGGCATTCGTCTCAGCGCCTGGCAATTAGTATAGAAGCACTGTCTTTGACTTCTCTGGATGTTTTCCAGGCGAGCTATTGACAAGTAATCCTAGACGCTCGATCTTGGTTATTTTCGCTTTCGCGGCTGGCAGCAAAGTTCAGAACCATGTTTCTGTGAATACTCTTGAACCGTAAGTCACAGACGCTCGCTCTTGGCTGCATTCGTTTCAGCTCGTGGCAGCCGGTCTAAAAAACACTATCTTGGACTTCTCTGGATGTTTCCCAGGCGAGCTATTGGCAGCATGTTCAGAACCACTGTTTCTGAGGCTAATTCTTGAACCGTAAGTCATGGACGCTCGATCTTGGCGGCATTCGTCTCAGCGCCTGGCAATTAGTATAGAAGCACTATTTCCCACTGTTTCTGAGGCTAATTCTTGAACCGTAAGTCATAGACGCTAGATCTTGGCGGCATTCGTCTCAGCGCCTGGCAATTAGTATAGAAGCACGGTCTTTGACTTCTCTTGGATGTTTCCCAGGCGAGCTATTGACAAGTAAATCCTAGACGCTCGATCTTGGTTATTTTCGCTTTCGCGGCTGGCAGCAAAGTTCAGAACCATGTTTCTGTGAATAACTCTTGAACCGTAAGTCACAGACGCTCGCTCTTGGCTGCATTCGTTTCAGCTCGTGGCAGCCAGTCTAAAAAACACTTTCTTGGACTTCTCTGGATGTTTCCCAGGCGAGCTATTGGCAGCATGTTCAGAACCACTGTTTCTGAGGCTAATTCTTGAACCGTAAGTCTTAGACGCTCGATCTTGGCGGCATTCGTCTCAGCGCCTGGCAATTAGTATAGAAGCACTGTCTTTGACTTCTCTGGATGTTTTCCAGGCGAGCTATTGACAAGTAAATCCTAGACGCTCGATCTTGGTTATTTTCGCTTTCGCGGCTGGCAGCAAAGTTCAGAACCATGTTTCTGTGAATAACTTTTGAACCGTAAGTCACAGACGCTCGCTCTTGTCTGCATTCGTTTCAGCTCGTGGCAGCCAGTCTAAAAAACACAATCTTGGACCTCTCTGGATGTTTCCCAGGCGAGCTATTGGCAGCATGTTCAGAACCACTGTTTCTGAGGCTAATTCTTGAACCGTAAGTCATAGACGCTCGATCTTGGCGGCATTCGTCTCAGCGCCTGGCAATTAGTATAGAAGCACTGGTTTCCACTTTTTCTGAGGCTAATTCTTGAACCGTAAGTCATAGACGCTAGATCTTGGCGGCTTTCCTCTCAGCGCCTGGCAATTAGTATGGAAGCACTATTTCCCACTGTTTCTGAGGCTAATTCTTGAACCGTAAGTCTTAGACGCTCGATCTTGGCGGCATTCGTCTCAGCGCCTGGCAATTAGTATAGAAGCACTGTCTTTGACTTCTCTGGATGTTTCCCAGGCGAGCTATTGACAAGTAAATCCTAGACGCTCGAACTTGGTTATTTTCGCTTTCGCGGCTGGCAGCAAAGTTCAGAACCATGTTTCTGTGAATAACTCTTGAACCGTAAGTCACAGACTGCTCACTCTTGGCTGCATTCGTTTCAGCTCGTGGCAGCCAGTCTTAAAAACACTATCTTGGACTTCTCTGGATGTTTCCCAGGCGAGCTATTGGCAGCATGTTCAGAACCACTGTTTCTGAGGCTAATTCTTGAACCGTAAGTCATAGACGCTCGATCTTGGCGGCATTCGTATCAGAGCCTGGCAATTAGTATAGAAGCACTGTCTTTGACTTCTCTGGATGTTTCCCAGGCGAGCTATTGACAAGTAAATCCTAGACGCTCGATCTTGGTTATTTTCGCTTTCGCGGCTGGCAGAAAATTTCAGAACCATGTTTCTGTGAATAACTCTTGAACCGTAAGTCACAGACGCTCGCTCTGGCTGCATTCGTTTCAGCTCGTGGCAGCCAGTCTAAAACACTTTCTTGGACTTCTCTGGATGTTTCCCAGGCGAGCTATTGGCAGCATGTTCAGAACCACTGTTTCTGAGGCTATTCTTGAACCGTAAGTCTTAGACGGCTCGATCTTGGCGGCATTCGTCTCAGCGCCTGGCAATTAGTATAGAAGCACTGTTTCCCACTGTTTTCTGAGGCTAATTCTTGAACCGTAAGTCATAGACGCTAGATCTTGGCGGCATTCGTTTCAGCGCCTGGCAATTAGTATAGAAGCACTGTCTTGACTTCTCTGGATGTTTTCCAGGCGAGCTATTGACAAGTAAATCCTAGACGCTCGATCTTGGTTATTTTCGCTTTCGCGGCTGGCAGCAAAGTTCAGAACCATGTTTCTGTGAATAACTCTTGAACCGTAAGTCACAGACGCTCGCTCTTGGCTGCATTCGTTCAGCTCGTGGCAGCCAGTCTAAAAACACTTTCTTGGACTTCTCTGGATGTTTCCCAGGCGAGCTATTGGCAGCATGTTCAGAACCACTGTTTCTGAGGCTAATTCTTGAACCGTAAGTCATAGACGCTCGATCTTGGCGTCATTCGTCTCAGCGCCTGGCAATTAGTATAGAAGCACTGTTTCCCACTGTTTCTGAGGCTAATTCTTGAACCGTAAGTCATAGACGCTAGATCTTGGCGGCATTCGTCTCAGCGCCTGGCAATTAGTATAGAAGCACTGTCTTTGACTTCTCTGGATGTTTCCCAGGCGAGCTATTGACAAGTAAATCCTAGACGCTCGATCTTGGTTATTTTCGCTTTCGCGGCTGGCAGTAAAAGAACCATGTTTCTGTGAATAACTCCTGAACCGTAAGTCCTAGACGCTCGCTCTTGGCTGCATTCGATTCAGCTCGTGGCAGCCAGTCTAAAAAACACTATCTTGGACTTCTCTGCATGTTTCCCAGGCGAGCAATTGGCAGCATGTTCAGAACCATGTTTCTGTGAATAACTCCTGAACCGTAAGTCCTAGACGCTCGCTCTTGGCTGCATTCGATTCAGCTCGTGGCAGCCAGTCTAAAAACACTATCTTGGACTTCTCTGCATGTTTCCCAGGCGAGAAATTGGCAGCATGATCAGAACCATGTTTCTGTGAATAACTCCTGAACCGTAAGTCCTAGACGCTCGCTCTTGGCTGCATTCGATTCAGCTCGTGGCAGCCAGTCTAAAAAACACTATCTTGGACTTCTCTGCATGTTTCCCAGACGAGAAATTGGCAGCATGTTCAGAACCATGTTTCTGTGAATAACTCCTGAACCGTAAGTCCTAGACGCTCGCTCTTGGCTGCATTCGATTCAGCTCGTGGCAGCCAGTCTAAAAAACACTATCTTGGACTTCTCTGCATGTTTCCCAGGCGAGAAATTGGCAGCATGTTCAGAACCATGTTTCTGTGAATAACTCCTGAACCGTAAGTCCTAGACGCTCGCTCTTGGCTGCATTCGATTCAGCTCGTGGCAGC
>NW_027463178.1:0-37616 GCF_050947455.1 Rhinoderma darwinii
TCTCTGGATGTTTCCCAGGCGAGTTATTGACAAGTAAATCCTAGACGCTCGATCTTGGTTATTTTCGCTTTCGCGGCTGGCAGTAAAAGAACCATGTTTCTGTGAATAACTCCTGAACCGTAAGTCCTAGACGCTCGCTCTTGGCTGCATTCGATTCAGCTCGTGGCAGCCAGTCTAAAAAACACTATCTTGGACTTCTCTGCATGTTTCCCAGGCGAGCAATTGGCAGCATGTTCAGAACCATGTTTCTGTGAATAACTCCTGAACCGTAAGTCCTAGACGCTCGCTCTTGGCTGCATTCGATTCAGCTCGTGGCAGCCAGTCTAAAAAACACTATCTTGGACTTCTCTGCATGTTTCCCAGGCGAGCAATTGGCAGCATGTTCAGAACCATGTTTCTGTGAATAACTCCTGAACCGTAAGTCCTAGACGCTCGCTCTTGGCTGCATTCGATTCAGCTCGTGGCAGCCAGTCTAAAAAACACTATCTTGGACTTCTCTGCATGTTTCCCAGGCGAGCAATTGGCAGCATGTTCAGAACCATGTTTCTGTGAATAACTCCTGAACCGTAAGTCACAGACGCTCGCTCTTGGCTGCATTCGATTCAGCTCGTGGCAGCCAGTCTAAAAAACACTATCTTGGACTTCTCTGCATGTTCCTAAGGCAAATGTTTCTAAAGCTAATTCTTGAACCGTAAGTCCTAGACGCTCGATCTTGGCGGCATTCGTCTCTGCGCCTGGCAATTAGTATAGGAGCACTGTGTTTGACTTCTCTGGATGTTTCCCAGTCGAGTTATTGACAAGTAAATCCTAGACGCTCGATCTTGGTTATTTTCGCTTTCGCGGCTGGCAGTAAAAGAACCATGTTTCTGTGAATAACTCCTGAACCGTAAGTCCTAGACGCTCGCTCTTGGCTGCATTCGATTCAGCTCGTGGCAGCCAGTCTAAAAAACACTATCTTGGACTTCTCTGCATGTTTCCAAGGCGAGCAATTGGCAGCATGTTCAGAACCATGTTTCTGTGAATAACTCCTGAACCGTAAGTCCTAGACGCTCGCTCTTGGCTGCATTCGATTCAGCTCGTGGCAGCCAGTCTAAAAAACACTATCTTGGACTTCTCTGCATGTTCCTAAGGCAAATGTTTCTAAAGCTAATTCTTGAACCGTAAGTCCTAGACGCTCGATCTTGGCGGCATTCGTCTCAGCGCCAGGCAATTAGTATAGGAGCACTGTGTTTGACTTCTCTGGATGTTTCCCAGGCGAGTTATTGACAAGTAAATCCTAGACGCTCGATCTTGGTTATTTTCGCTTTCGCGGCTGGCAGTAAAAGAACCATGTTTCTGTGAATAACTCCTGAACCGTAAGTCCTAGACGCTCGCTCTTGGCTGCATTCGATTCAGCTCGTGGCAGCCAGTCTAAAAAACACTATCTTGGACTTCTCTGCTTGTTTCCCAGGCGAGCAATTGGCAGCATGTTCAGAACCATGTTTCTGTGAATAACTCCTGAACCGTAAGTCCTAGACGCTCGCTCTTGGCTGCATTCGATTCAGCTCGTGGCAGCCAGTCTAAAAAACACTATCTTGGACTTCTCTGCATGTTTCCCAGGCGAGCAATTGGCAGCATGTTCAGAACCATGTTTCTGTGAATAACTCCTGAACCGTAAGTCCTAGACGCTCGCTCTTGGCTGCATTCGATTCAGCTCGTGGCAGCCAGTCTAAAAAACACTATCTTGGACTTCTCTGCATGTTTCCCAGGCGAGCAATTGGCAGCATGTTCAGAACCATGTTTCTGTGAATAACTCCTGAACCGTAAGTCCTAGACGCTCGCTCTTGGCTGCATTCGATTCAGCTCGTGGCAGCCAGTCTAAAAAACACTATCTTGGACTTCTCTGCATGTTTCCCAGGCGAGCAATTGGCAGCATGTTCAGAACCATGTTTCTGTGAATAACTCCTGAACCGTAAGTCCTAGACGCTCGCTCTTGGCTGCATTCGATTCAGCTCGTGGCAGCCAGTCTAAAAAACACTATCTTGGACTTCTCTGCATGTTTCCCAGGCGAGCAATTGGCAGCATGTTCAGAACCATGTTTCTGTGAATAACTCCTGAACCGTAAGTCACAGACGCTCGCTCTTGGCTGCATTCGATTCAGCTCGTGGCAGCCAGTCTAAAAAACACTATCTTGGACTTCTCTGCATGTTCCTAAGGCAAATGTTTCTAAAGCTAATTCTTGAACCGTAAGTCCTAGACGCTCGATCTTGGCGGCATTCGTCTCTGCGCCTGGCAATTAGTATAGGAGCACTGTGTTTGACTTCTCTGGATGTTTCCCAGGCGAGTTATTGACAAGTAAATCCTAGACGCTCGATCTTGGTTATTTTCGCTTTCGCGGCTGGCAGTAAAAGAACCATGTTTCTGTGAATAACTCCTGAACCGTAAGTCCTAGACGCTCGCTCTTGGCTGCATTCGATTCAGCTCGTGGCAGCCAGTCTAAAAAACACTATCTTGGACTTCTCTGCATGTTTCCCAGGCGAGCAATTGGTAGCATGTTCAGAACCATGTTTCTGTGAATAACTCCTGAACCGTAAGTCCTAGACGCTCGCTCTTGGCTGCATTCGATTCAGCTCGTGGCAGCCAGTCTAAAAAACACTATCTTGGACTTCTCTGCATGTTCCTAAGGCAAATGTTTCTAAAGCTAATTCTTGAACCGTAAGTCCTAGACGCTCGATCTTGGCGGCATTCGTCTCAGCGCCAGGCAATTAGTATAGGAGCACTGTGTTTGACTTCTCTGGATGTTTCCCAGGCGAGTTATTGACAAGTAAATCCTAGACGCTCGATCTTGGTTATTTTCGCTTTCGCGGCTGGCAGTAAAAGAACCATGTTTCTGTGAATAACTCCTGAACCGTAAGTCCTAGACGCTCGCTCTTGGCTGCATTCGATTCAGCTCGTGGCAGCCAGTCTAAAAAACACTATCTTGGACTTCTCTGCTTGTTTCCCAGGCGAGCAATTGGCAGCATGTTCAGAACCATGTTTCTGTGAATAACTCCTGAACCGTAAGTCCTAGACGCTCGCTCTTGGCTGCATTCGATTCAGCTCGTGGCAGCCAGTCTAAAAAACACTATCTTGGACTTCTCTGCATGTTTCCCAGGCGAGCAATTGGCAGCATGTTCAGAACCATGTTTCTGTGAATAACTCCTGAACCGTAAGTCCTAGACGCTCGCTCTTGGCTGCATTCGATTCAGCTCGTGGCAGCCAGTCTAAAAAACACTATCTTGGACTTCTCTGCATGTTTCCCAGGCGAGCAATTGGCAGCATGTTCAGAACCATGTTTCTGTGAATAACTCCTGAACCGTAAGTCCTAGACGCTCGCTCTTGGCTGCATTCGATTCAGCTCGTGGCAGCCAGTCTAAAAAACACTATCTTGGACTTCTCTGCATGTTTCCCAGGCGAGCAATTGGCAGCATGTTCAGAACCATGTTTCTGTGAATAACTCCTGAACCGTAAGTCCTAGACGCTCGCTCTTGGCTGCATTCGATTCAGCTCGTGGCAGCCAGTCTAAAAAACACTATCTTGGACTTCTCTGCATGTTTCCCAGGCGAGCAATTGGCAGCATGTTCAGAACCATGTTTCTGTGAATAACTCCTGAACCGTAAGTCCTAGACGCTCGCTCTTGGCTGCATTCGATTCAGCTCGTGGCAGCCAGTCTAAAAAACACTATCTTGGACTTCTCTGCATGTTTCCCAGGCGAGCAATTGGCAGCATGTTCAGAACCATGTTTCTGTGAATAACTCCTGAACCGTAAGTCACAGACGCTCGCTCTTGGCTGCATTCGATTCAGCTCGTGGCAGCCAGTCTAAAAAACACTATCTTGGACTTCTCTGCATGTTCCTAAGGCAAATGTTTCTAAAGCTAATTCTTGAACCGTAAGTCCTAGACGCTCGATCTTGGCGGCATTCGTCTCAGCGCCTGGCAATTAGTATAGGAGCACTGTGTTTGACTTCTCTGGATGTTTCCCAGGCGAGTTATTGACAAGTAAATCCTAGACGCTCGATCTTGGTTATTTTCGCTTTCGCGGCTGGCAGTAAAAGAACCATGTTTCTGTGAATAACTCCTGAACCGTAAGTCCTAGACGCTCGCTCTTGGCTGCATTCGATTCAGCTCGTGGCAGCCAGTCTAAAAAACACTATCTTGGACTTCTCTGCATGTTTCCCAGGCGAGCAATTGGCAGCATGTTCAGAACCATGTTTCTGTGAATAACTCCTGAACCGTAAGTCCTAGACGCTCGCTCTTGGCTGCATTCGATTCAGCTCGTGGCAGCCAGTCTAAAAAACACTATCTTGGACTTCTCTGCATGTTCCTAAGGCAAATGTTTCTAAAGCTAATTCTTGAACCGTAAGTCCTAGACGCTCGATCTTGGCGGCATTCGTCTCAGCGCCAGGCAATTAGTATAGGAGCACTGTGTTTGACTTCTCTGGATGTTTCCCAGGCGAGTTATTGACAAGTAAATCCTAGACGCTCGATCTTGGTTATTTTCGCTTTCGCGGCTGGCAGTAAAAGAACCATGTTTCTGTGAATAACTCCTGAACCGTAAGTCCTAGACGCTCGCTCTTGGCTGCATTCGATTCAGCTCGTGGCAGCCAGTCTAAAAAACACTATCTTGGACTTCTCTGCTTGTTTCCCAGGCGAGCAATTGGCAGCATGTTCAGAACCATGTTTCTGTGAATAACTCCTGAACCGTAAGTCCTAGACGCTCGCTCTTGGCTGCATTCGATTCAGCTCGTGGCAGCCAGTCTAAAAAACACTATCTTGGACTTCTCTGCATGTTTCCCAGGCGAGCAATTGGCAGCATGTTCAGAACCATGTTTCTGTGAATAACTCCTGAACCGTAAGTCCTAGACGCTCGCTCTTGGCTGCATTCGATTCAGCTCGTGGCAGCCAGTCTAAAAAACACTATCTTGGACTTCTCTGCATGTTTCCCAGGCGAGCAATTGGCAGCATGTTCAGAACCATGTTTCTGTGAATAACTCCTGAACCGTAAGTCCTAGACGCTCGCTCTTGGCTGCATTCGATTCAGCTCGTGGCAGCCAGTCTAAAAAACACTATCTTGGACTTCTCTGCATGTTTCCCAGGCGAGCAATTGGCAGCATGTTCAGAACCATGTTTCTGTGAATAACTCCTGAACCGTAAGTCCTAGACGCTCGCTCTTGGCTGCATTCGATTCAGCTCGTGGCAGCCAGTCTAAAAAACACTATCTTGGACTTCTCTGCATGTTTCCCAGGCGAGCAATTGGCAGCATGTTCAGAACCATGTTTCTGTGAATAACTCCTGAACCGTAAGTCCTAGACGCTCGCTCTTGGCTGCATTCGATTCAGCTCGTGGCAGCCAGTCTAAAAAACACTATCTTGGACTTCTCTGCATGTTTCCCAGGCGAGCAATTGGCAGCATGTTCAGAACCATGTTTCTGTGAATAACTCCTGAACCGTAAGTCACAGACGCTCGCTCTTGGCTGCATTCGATTCAGCTCGTGGCAGCCAGTCTAAAAAACACTATCTTGGACTTCTCTGCATGTTCCTAAGGCAAATGTTTCTAAAGCTAATTCTTGAACCGTAAGTCCTAGACGCTCGATCTTGGCGGCATTCGTCTCAGCGCCTGGCAATTAGTATAGGAGCACTGTGTTTGACTTCTCTGGATGTTTCCCAGGCGAGTTATTGACAAGTAAATCCTAGACGCTCGATCTTGGTTATTTTCGCTTTCCCGGCTGGCAGTAAAAGAACCATGTTTCTGTGAATAACTCCTGAACCGTAAGTCCTAGACGCTCGCTCTTGGCTGCATTCGAATCAGCTCGTGGCAGCCAGTCTAAAAAACACTATCTTGGACTTCTCTGCATGTTTCCCAGGCGAGCAATTGGCAGCATGTTCAGAACCATGTTTCTGTGAATAACTCCTGAACCGTAAGTCCTAGACGCTCGCTCTTGGCTGCATTCGATTCAGCTCGTGGCAGCCAGTCTAAAAAACACTATCTTGGACTTCTCTGCATGTTTCCCAGGCGAGCAATTGGCAGCATGTTCAGAACCATGTTTCTGTGAATAACTCCTGAACCGTAAGTCCTAGACGCTCGCTCTTGGCTGCATTCGATTCAGCTCGTGGCAGCCAGTCTAAAAAACACTATCTTGGACTTCTCTGCATGTTTCCCAGGCGAGCAATTGGCAGCATGTTCAGAACCATGTTTCTGTGAATAACTCCTGAACCGTAAGTCACAGACGCTCGCTCTTGGCTGCATTCGATTCAGCTCGTGGCAGCCAGTCTAAAAAACACTATCTTGGACTTCTCTGCATGTTCCTAAGGCAAATGTTTCTAAAGCTAATTCTTGAACCGTAAGTCCTAGACGCTCGATCTTGGCGGCATTCGTCTCAGCGCCTGGCAATTAGTATAGGAGCACTGTGTTTGACTTCTCTGGATGTTTCCCAGGCGAGTTATTGACAAGTAAATCCTAGACGCTCGATCTTGGTTATTTTCGCTTTCGCGGCTGGCAGTAAAAGAACCATGTTTCTGTGAATAACTCCTGAACCGTAAGTCCTAGACGCTCGCTCTTGGCTGCATTCGATTCAGCTCGTGGCAGCCAGTCTAAAAAACACTATCTTGGACTTCTCTGCATGTTTCCCAGGCGAGCAATTGGCAGCATGTTCAGAACCATGTTTCTGTGAATAACTCCTGAACCGTAAGTCCTAGACGCTCGCTCTTGGCTGCATTCGATTCAGCTCGTGGCAGCCAGTCTAAAAAACACTATCTTGGACTTATCTGCATGTTTCCCAGGCGAGCAATTGGCAGCATGTTCAGAACCATGTTTCTGTGAATAACTCCTGAACCGTAAGTCCTAGACGCTCGCTCTTGGCTGCATTCGATTCAGCTCGTGGCAGCCAGTCTAAAAAACACTATCTTGGACTTCTCTGCATGTTTCCCAGGCGAGCAATTGGCAGCATGTTCAGAACCATGTTTCTGTGAATAACTCCTGAACCGTAAGTCCTAGACGCTCGCTCTTGGCTGCATTCGATTCAGCTCGTGGCAGCCAGTCTAAAAAACACTATCTTGGACTTCTCTGCATGTTTCCCAGGCGAGCAATTGGCAGCATGTTCAGAACCATGTTTCTGTGAATAACTCCTGAACCGTAAGTCACAGACGCTCGCTCTTGGCTGCATTCGATTCAGCTCGTGGCAGCCAGTCTAAAAAACACTATCTTGGACTTCTCTGCATGTTCCTAAGGCAAATGTTTCTAAAGCTAATTCTTGAACCGTAAGTCCTAGACGCTCGATCTTGGCGGCATTCGTCTCAGCGCCTGGCAATTAGTATAGGAGCACTGTGTTTGACTTCTCTGGATGTTTCCCAGGCGAGTTATTGACAAGTAAATCCTAGACGCTCGATCTTGGTTATTTTCGCTTTCGCGGCTGGCAGTAAAAGAACCATGTTTCTGTGAATAACTCCTGAACCGTAAGTCCTAGACGCTCGCTCTTGGCTGCATTCGATTCAGCTCGTGGCAGCCAGTCTAAAAAACACTATCTTGGACTTCTCTGCATGTTTCCCAGACGAGCAATTGGCAGCATGTTCAGAACCATGTTTCTGTGAATAACTCCTGAACCGTAAGTCCTAGACGCTCGCTCTTGGCTGCATTCGATTCAGCTCGTGGCAGCCAGTCTAAAAAACACTATCTTGGACTTCTCTGCATGTTTCCCAGACGAGCAATTGGCAGCATGTTCAGAACCATGTTTCTGTGAATAACTCCTGAACCGTAAGTCCTAGACGCTCGCTCTTGGCTGCATTCGATTCAGCTCGTGGCAGCCAGTCTAAAAAACACTATCTTGGACTTCTCTGCATGTTTCCCAGGCGAGCAATTGGCAGCATGTTCAGAACCATGTTTCTGTGAATAACTCCTGAACCGTAAGTCACAGACGCTCGCTCTTGGCTGCATTCGATTCAGCTCGTGGCAGCCAGTCTAAAAAACACTATCTTGGACTTCTCTGCATGTTTCCCAGGCGAGCAATTGGCAGCATGTTCAGAACCATGTTTCTGTGAATAACTCCTGAACCGTAAGTTCTAGACGCTCGCTCTTGGCTGCATTCGATTCAGCTCGTGGCAGCCAGTCTAAAAAACACTATCTTGGACTTCTCTGCATGTTTCCCAGGCGAGCAATTGGCAGCATGTTCAGAACCATGTTTCTGTGAATAACTCCTGAACCGTAAGTCCTAGACGCTCGCTCTTGGCTGCATTCGATTCAGCTCGTGGCAGCCAGTCTAAAAAACACTATCTTGGACTTCTCTGCATGTTTCCCAGGCGAGCAATTGTCAGCATGTTCAGAACCATGTTTCTGTGAATAACTCCTGAACCGTAAGTCCTAGACGCTCGCTCTTGGCTGCATTCGATTCAGCTCGTGGCAGCCAGTCTAAAAAACACTATCTTGGACTTCTCTGCATGTTTCCCAGGCGAGCAATTGGCAGCATGTTCAGAACCATGTTTCTGTGAATAACTCCTGAACCGTAAGTCCTAGACGCTCGCTCTTGGCTGCATTCGATTCAGCTCGTGGCAGCCAGTCTAAAAAACACTATCTTGGACTTCTCTGCATGTTTCCCAGGCGAGCAATTGGCAGCATGTTCAGAACCATGTTTCTGTGAATAACTCCTGAACCGTAAGTCCTAGACGCTCGCTCTTGGCTGCATTCGATTCAGCTCGTGGCAGCCAGTCTAAAAAAACACTATCTTGGACTTCTCTGCATGTTTCCCAGGCGAGCAATTGGCAGCATGTTCAGAACCATGTTTCTGTGAATAACTCCTGAACCGTAAGTCACAGACGCTCGCTCTTGGCTGCATTCGATTCAGCTCGTGGCAGCCAGTCTAAAAAACACTATCTTGGACTTCTCTGCATGTTCCTAAGGCAAATGTTTCTAAAGCTAATTCTTGAACCGTAAGTCCTAGACGCTCGATCTTGGCGGCATTCGTCTCAGCGCCTGGCAATTAGTATAGGAGCACTGTGTTTGACTTCTCTGGATGTTTCCCAGGCGAGTTATTGACAAGTAAATCCTAGACGCTCGATCTTGGTTATTTTCGCTTTCGCGGCTGGCAGTAAAAGAACCATGTTTCTGTGAATAACTCCTGAACCGTAAGTCCTAGACGCTCGCTCTTGGCTGCATTCGATTCAGCTCGTGGCAGCCAGTCTAAAAAACACTATCTTGGACTTCTCTGCATGTTTCCCAGGCGAGCAATTGGCAGCATGTTCAGAACCATGTTTCTGTGAATAACTCCTGAACCGTAAGTCCTAGACGCTCGCTCTTGGCTGCATTCGATTCAGCTCGTGGCAGCCAGTCTAAAAAACACTATCTTGGACTTCTCTGCATGTTTCCCAGGCGAGCAATTGGCAGCATGTTCAGAACCATGTTTCTGTGAATAACTCCTGAACCGTAAGTCCTAGACGCTCGCTCTTGGCTGCATTCGATTCAGCTCGTGGCAGCCAGTCTAAAAAACACTATCTTGGACTTCTCTGCATGTTCCTAAGGCAAATGTTTCTAAAGCTAATTCTTGAACCGTAAGTCCTAGACGCTCGATCTTGGCGGCATTCGTCTCAGCGCCTGGCAATTAGTATAGGAGCACTGTGTTTGACTTCTCTGGATGTTTCCCAGGCGAGTTATTGACAAGTAAATCCTAGACGCTCGATCTTGGTTATTTTCGCTTTCGCGGCTGGCAGTAAAAGAACCATGTTTCTGTGAATAACTCCTGAACCGTAAGTCCTAGACGCTCGCTCTTGGCTGCATTCGATTCAGCTCGTGGCAGCCAGTCTAAAAAACACTATCTTGGACTTCTCTGCATGTTTCCCAGGCGAGCAATTGGCAGCATGTTCAGAACCATGTTTCTGTGAATAACTCCTGAACCGTAAGTCCTAGACGCTCGCTCTTGGCTGCATTCGATTCAGCTCGTGGCAGCCAGTCTAAAAAACACTATCTTGGACTTCTCTGCATGTTTCCCAGGCGAGCAATTGGCAGCATGTTCAGAACCATGTTTCTGTGAATAACTCCTGAACCGTAAGTCCTAGACGCTCGCTCTTGGCTGCATTCGATTCAGCTCGTGGCAGCCAGTCTAAAAAACACTATCTTGGACTTCTCTGCATGTTTCCCAGGCGAGCAATTGGCAGCATGTTCAGAACCATGTTTCTGTGAATAACTCCTGAACCGTAAGTCCTAGACGCTCGCTCTTGGCTGCATTCGATTCAGCTCGTGGCAGCCAGTCTAAAAAACACTATCTTGGACTTCTCTGCATGTTTCCCAGGCGAGCAATTGGCAGCATGTTCAGAACCATGTTTCTGTGAATAACTCCTGAACCGTAAGTCCTAGACGCTCGCTCTTGGCTGCATTCGATTCAGCTCGTGGCAGCCAGTCTAAAAAACACTATCTTGGACTTCTCTGCATGTTTCCCAGGCGAGCAATTGGCAGCATGTTCAGAACCATGTTTCTGTGAATAACTCCTGAACCGTAAGTCCTAGACGCTCGCTCTTGGCTGCATTCGATTCAGCTCGTGGCAGCCAGTCTAAAAAACACTATCTTGGACTTCTCTGCATGTTCCTAAGGCAAATGTTTCTAAAGCTAATTCTTGAACCGTAAGTCCTAGACGCTCGATCTTGGCGGCATTCGTCTCAGCGCCTGGCAATTAGTATAGGAGCACTGTGTTTGACTTCTCTGGATGTTTCCCAGGCGAGTTATTGACAAGTAAATCCTAGACGCTCGATCTTGGTTATTTTCGCTTTCGCGGCTGGCAGTAAAAGAACCATGTTTCTGTGAATAACTCCTGAACCGTAAGTCCTAGACGCTCGCTCTTGGCTGCATTCGATTCAGCTCGTGGCAGCCAGTCTAAAAAACACTATCTTGGACTTCTCTGCATGTTTCCCAGGCGAGCAATTGGCAGCATGTTCAGAACCATGTTTCTGTGAATAACTCCTGAACCGTAAGTCCTAGACGCTCGCTCTTGGCTGCATTCGATTCAGCTCGTGGCAGCCAGTCTAAAAAACACTATCTTGGACTTCTCTGCATGTTTCCCAGGCGAGCAATTGGCAGCATGTTCAGAACCATGTTTCTGTGAATAACTCCTGAACCGTAAGTCCTAGACGCTCGCTCTTGGCTGCATTCGATTCAGCTCGTGGCAGCCAGTCTAAAAAACACTATCTTGGACTTCTCTGCATGTTTCCCAGGCGAGCAATTGGCAGCATGTTCAGAACCATGTTTCTGTGAATAACTCCTGAACCGTAAGTCACAGACGCTCGCTCTTGGCTGCATTCGATTCAGCTCGTGGCAGCCAGTCTAAAAAACACTATCTTGGACTTCTCTGCATGTTCCTAAGGCAAATGTTTCTAAAGCTAATTCTTGAACCGTAAGTCCTAGATGCTCGATCTTGGCGGCATTCGTCTCAGCGCCTGGCAATTAGTATAGGAGCACTGTGTTTGACTTCTCTGGATGTTTCCCAGGCGAGTTATTGACAAGTAAATCCTAGACGCTCGATCTTGGTTATTTTCGCTTTCGCGGCTGGCAGTAAAAGAACCATGTTTCTGTGAATAACTCCTGAACCGTAAGTCCTAGACGCTCGCTCTTGGCTGCATTCGATTCAGCTCGTGGCAGCCAGTCTAAAAAACACTATCTTGGACTTCTCTGCATGTTTCCCAGTCGAGCAATTGGCAGCATGTTCAGAACCATGTTTCTGTGAATAACTCCTGAACCGTAAGTCCTAGACGCTCGCTCTTGGCTGCATTCGATTCAGCTCGTGGCAGCCAGTCTAAAAAACACTATCTTGGACTTCTCTGCATGTTTCCCAGGCGAGCAATTGGCAGCATGTTCAGAACCATGTTTCTGTGAATAACTCCTGAACCGTAAGTCCTAGACGCTCGCTCTTGGCTGCATTCGATTCAGCTCGTGGCAGCCAGTCTAAAAAACACTATCTTGGACTTCTCTGCATGTTTCCCAGGCGAGCAATTGGCAGCATGTTCAGAACCATGTTTCTGTGAATAACTCCTGAACCGTAAGTCCTAGACGCTCGCTCTTGGCTGCATTCGATTCAGCTCGTGGCAGCCAGTCTAAAAAACACTATCTTGGACTTCTCTGCATGTTTCCCAGGCGAGCAATTG
Organism: Rhinoderma darwinii; assembly: GCF_050947455.1. NCBI lineage: Eukaryota > Metazoa > Chordata > Amphibia > Anura > Rhinodermatidae > Rhinoderma > Rhinoderma darwinii. Next base: position 12,135 of record NW_027463178.1, read on the forward strand.
GCAGCATGTTCAGAACCATGTTTCTGTGAATAACTCCTGAACCGTAAGTCCTAGACGCTCGCTCTTGGCTGCATTCGATTCAGCTCGTGGCAGCCAGTCTAAAAAACACTATCTTGGACTTCTCTGCATGTTTCCCAGGCGAGCAATTGGCAGCATGTTCAGAACCATGTTTCTGTGAATAACTCCTGAACCGTAAGTCACAGACGCTCGCTCTTGGCTGCATTCGATTCAGCTCGTGGCAGCCAGTCTAAAAAACACTATCTTGGACTTCTCTGCATGTTTCCCAGGCGAGCAATTGGCAGCATGTTCAGAACCATGTTTCTGTGAATAACTCCTGAACCGTAAGTCCTAGACGCTCGCTCTTGGCTGCATTCGATTCAGCTCGTGGCAGCCAGTCTAAAAAACACTATCTTGGACTTCTCTGCATGTTTCCCAGGCGAGCAATTGGCAGCATGTTCAGAACCATGTTTCTGTGAATAACTCCTGAACCGTAAGTCCTAGACGCTCGCTCTTGGCTGCATTCGATTCAGCTCGTGGCAGCCAGTCTAAAAAACACTATCTTGGACTTCTCTGCATGTTTCCCAGGCGAGCAATTGGCAGCATGTTCAGAACCATGTTTCTGTGAATAACTCCTGAACCGTAAGTCCTAGACGCTCGCTCTTGGCTGCATTCGATTCAGCTCGTGGCAGCCAGTCTAAAAAACACTATCTTGGACTTCTCTGCATGTTTCCCAGGCGAGCAATTGGCAGCATGTTCAGAACCATGTTTCTGTGAATAACTCCTGAACCGTAAGTCCTAGACGCTCGCTCTTGGCTGCATTCGATTCAGCTCGTGGCAGCCAGTCTAAAAAACACTATCTTGGACTTCTCTGCATGTTTCCCAGGCGAGCAATTGACAGCATGTTCAGAACCATGTTTCTGTGAATAACTCCTGAACCGTAAGTCACAGACGCTCGCTCTTGGCTGCATTCGATTCAGCTCGTGGCAGCCAGTCTAAAAAACACTATCTTGGACTTCTCTGCATGTTCCTAAGGCAAATGTTTCTAAAGCTAATTCTTGAACCGTAAGTCCTAGACGCTCGATCTTGGCGGCATTCGTCTCAGCGCCTGGCAATTAGTATAGGAGCACTGTGTTTGACTTCTCTGGATGTTTCCCAGGCGAGTTATTGACAAGTAAATCCTAGACGCTCGATCTTGGTTATTTTCGCTTTCGCGGCTGGCAGTAAAAGAACCATGTTTCTGTGAATAACTCCTGAACCGTAAGTCCTAGACGCTCGCTCTTGGCTGCATTCGATTCAGCTCGTGGCAGCCAGTCTAAAAAACACTATCTTGGACTTCTCTGCATGTTTCCCAGGCGAGCAATTGGCAGCATGTTCAGAACCATGTTTCTGTGAATAACTCCTGAACCGTAAGTCCTAGACGCTCGCTCTTGGCTGCATTCGATTCAGCTCGTGGCAGCCAGTCTAAAAAACACTATCTTGGACTTCTCTGCATGTTTCCCAGGCGAGCAATTGGCAGCATGTTCAGAACCATGTTTCTGTGAATAACTCCTGAACCGTAAGTCACAGACGCTCGCTCTTGGCTGCATTCGATTCAGCTCGTGGCAGCCAGTCTAAAAAACACTATCTTGGACTTCTCTGCATGTTCCTAAGGCAAATGTTTCTAAAGCTAATTCTTGAACCGTAAGTCCTAGACGCTCGATCTTGGCGGCATTCGTCTCAGCGCCTGGCAATTAGTATAGGAGCACTGTGTTTGACTTCTCTGGATGTTTCCCAGGCGAGTTATTGACAAGTAAATCCTAGACGCTCGATCTTGGTTATTTTCGCTTTCGCGGCTGGCAGTAAAAGAACCATGTTTCTGTGAATAACTCCTGAACCGTAAGTCCTAGACGCTCGCTCTTGGCTGCATTCGATTCAGCTCGTGACAGCCAGTCTAAAAAACACTATCTTGGACTTCTCTGCATGTTTCCCAGGCGAGCAATTGGCAGCATGTTCAGAACCATGTTTCTGTGAATAACTCCTGAACCGTAAGTCCTAGACGCTCGCTCTTGGCTGCATTCGATTCAGCTCGTGGCAGCCAGTCTAAAAAACACTATCTTGGACTTCTCTGCATGTTTCCCAGGCGAGCAATTGGCAGCATGTTCAGAACCATGTTTCTGTGAATAACTCCTGAACCGTAAGTCCTAGACGCTCGCTCTTGGCTGCATTCGATTCAGCTCGTGGCAGCCAGTCTAAAAAACACTATCTTGGACTTCTCTGCATGTTTCCCAGGCGAGCAATTGGCAGCATGTTCAGAACCATGTTTCTGTGAATAACTCCTGAACCGTAAGTCACAGACGCTCGCTCTTGGCTGCATTCGATTCAGCTCGTGGCAGCCAGTCTAAAAAACACTATCTTGGACTTCTCTGCATGTTCCTAAGGCAAATGTTTCTAAAGCTAATTCTTGAACCGTAAGTCCTAGACGCTCGATCTTGGCGGCATTCGTCTCAGCGCCTGGCAATTAGTATAGGAGCACTGTGTTTGACTTCTCTGGATGTTTCCCAGGCGAGTTATTGACAAGTAAATCCTAGACGCTCGATCTTGGTTATTTTCGCTTTCGCGGCTGGCAGTAAAAGAACCATGTTTCTGTGAATAACTCCTGAACCGTAAGTCCTAGACGCTCGCTCTTGGCTGCATTCGATTCAGCTCGTGGCAGCCAGTCTAAAAAACACTATCTTGGACTTCTCTGCATGTTTCCCAGGCGAGCAATTGGCAGCATGTTCAGAACCATGTTTCTGTGAATAACTCCTGAACCGTAAGTCCTAGACGCTCGCTCTTGGCTGCATTCGATTCAGCTCGTGGCAGCCAGTCTAAAAAACACTATCTTGGACTTCTCTGCATGTTTCCCAGGCGAGCAATTGGCAGCATGTTCAGAACCATGTTTCTGTGAATAACTCCTGAACCGTAAGTCACAGACGCTCGCTCTTGGCTGCATTCGATTCAGCTCGTGGCAGCCAGTCTAAAAAACACTATCTTGGACTTCTCTGCATGTTCCTAAGGCAAATGTTTCTAAAGCTAATTCTTGAACCGTAAGTCCTAGACGCTCGATCTTGGCGGCATTCGTCTCAGCGCCTGGCAATTAGTATAGGAGCACTGTGTTTGACTTCTCTGGATGTTTCCCAGGCGAGTTATTGACAAGTAAATCCTAGACGCTCGATCTTGGTTATTTTCGCTTTCGCGGCTGGCAGTAAAAGAACCATGTTTCTGTGAATAACTCCTGAACCGTAAGTCCTAGACGCTCGCTCTTGGCTGCATTCGATTCAGCTCGTGGCAGCCAGTCTAAAAAACACTATCTTGGACTTCTCTGCATGTTTCCCAGGCGAGCAATTGGCAGCATGTTCAGAACCATGTTTCTGTGAATAACTCCTGAACCGTAAGTCCTAGACGCTCGCTCTTGGCTGCATTCGATTCAGCTCGTGGCAGCCAGTCTAAAAAACACTATCTTGGACTTCTCTGCATGTTTCCCAGGCGAGCAATTGGCAGCATGTTCAGAACCATGTTTCTGTGAATAACTCCTGAACCGTAAGTCCTAGACGCTCGCTCTTGGCTGCATTCGATTCAGCTCGTGGCAGCCAGTCTAAAAAACACTATCTTGGACTTCTCTGCATGTTTCCCAGGCGAGCAATTGGCAGCATGTTCAGAACCATGTTTCTGTGAATAACTCCTGAACCGTAAGTCCTAGACGCTCGCTCTTGGCTGCATTCGATTCAGCTCGTGGCAGCCAGTCTAAAAAACACTATCTTGGACTTCTCTGCATGTTTCCCAGGCGAGCAATTGGCAGCATGTTCAGAACCATGTTTCTGTGAATAACTCCTGAACCGTAAGTCACAGACGCTCGCTCTTGGCTGCATTCGATTCAGCTCGTGGCAGCCAGTCTAAAAAACACTATCTTGGACTTCTCTGCATGTTCCTAAGGCAAATGTTTCTAAAGCTAATTCTTGAACCGTAAGTCCTAGACGCTCGATCTTGGCGGCATTCGTCTCAGCGCCTGGCAATTAGTATAGGAGCACTGTGTTTGACTTCTCTGGATGTTTCCCAGGCGAGTTATTGACAAGTAAATCCTAGACGCTCGATCTTGGTTATTTTCGCTTTCGCGGCTGGCAGTAAAAGAACCATGTTTCTGTGAATAACTCCTGAACCGTAAGTCCTAGACGCTCGCTCTTGGCTGCATTCGATTCAGCTCGTGGCAGCCAGTCTAAAAAACACTATCTTGGACTTCTCTGCATGTTTCCCAGACGAGCAATTGGCAGCATGTTCAGAACCATGTTTCTGTGAATAACTCCTGAACCGTAAGTCCTAGACGCTCGCTCTTGGCTGCATTCGATTCAGCTCGTGGCAGCCAGTCTAAAAAACACTATCTTGGACTTCTCTGCATGTTTCCCAGACGAGCAATTGGCAGCATGTTCAGAACCATGTTTCTGTGAATAACTCCTGAACCGTAAGTCCTAGACGCTCGCTCTTGGCTGCATTCGATTCAGCTCGTGGCAGCCAGTCTAAAAAACACTATCTTGGACTTCTCTGCATGTTTCCCAGGCGAGCAATTGGCAGCATGTTCAGAACCATGTTTCTGTGAATAACTCCTGAACCGTAAGTCACAGACGCTCGCTCTTGGCTGCATTCGATTCAGCTCGTGGCAGCCAGTCTAAAAAACACTATCTTGGACTTCTCTGCATGTTTCCCAGGCGAGCAATTGGCAGCATGTTCAGAACCATGTTTCTGTGAATAACTCCTGAACCGTAAGTCACAGACGCTCGCTCTTGGCTGCATTCGATTCAGCTCGTGGCAGCCAGTCTAAAAAACACTATCTTGGACTTCTCTGCATGTTCCTAAGGCAAATGTTTCTAAAGCTAATTCTTGAACCGTAAGTCCTAGACGCTCGATCTTGGCGGCATTCGTCTCAGCGCCTGGCAATTAGTATAGGAGCACTGTGTTTGACTTCTCTGGATGTTTCCCAGGCGAGTTATTGACAAGTAAATCCTAGACGCTCGATCTTGGTTATTTTCGCTTTCGCGGCTGGCAGTAAAAGAACCATGTTTCTGTGAATAACTCCTGAACCGTAAGTCCTAGACGCTCGCTCTTGGCTGCATTCGATTCAGCTCGTGGCAGCCAGTCTAAAAAACACTATCTTGGACTTCTCTGCATGTTTCCCAGACGAGCAATTGGCAGCATGTTCAGAACCATGTTTCTGTGAATAACTCCTGAACCGTAAGTCCTAGACGCTCGCTCTTGGCTGCATTCGATTCAGCTCGTGGCAGCCAGTCTAAAAAACACTATCTTGGACTTCTCTGCATGTTTCCCAGACGAGCAATTGGCAGCATGTTCAGAACCATGTTTCTGTGAATAACTCCTGAACCGTAAGTCCTAGACGCTCGCTCTTGGCTGCATTCGATTCAGCTCGTGGCAGCCAGTCTAAAAAACACTATCTTGGACTTCTCTGCATGTTTCCCAGGCGAGCAATTGGCAGCATGTTCAGAACCATGTTTCTGTGAATAACTCCTGAACCGTAAGTCACAGACGCTCGCTCTTGGCTGCATTCGATTCAGCTCGTGGCAGCCAGTCTAAAAAACACTATCTTGGACTTCTCTGCATGTTTCCCAGGCGAGCAATTGGCAGCATGTTCAGAACCATGTTTCTGTGAATAACTCCTGAACCGTAAGTTCTAGACGCTCGCTCTTGGCTGCATTCGATTCAGCTCGTGGCAGCCAGTCTAAAAAACACTATCTTGGACTTCTCTGCATGTTTCCCAGGCGAGCAATTGGCAGCATGTTCAGAACCATGTTTCTGTGAATAACTCCTGAACCGTAAGTCCTAGACGCTCGCTCTTGGCTGCATTCGATTCAGCTCGTGGCAGCCAGTCTAAAAAACACTATCTTGGACTTCTCTGCATGTTTCCCAGGCGAGCAATTGGCAGCATGTTCAGAACCATGTTTCTGTGAATAACTCCTGAACCGTAAGTCCTAGACGCTCGCTCTTGGCTGCATTCGATTCAGCTCGTGGCAGCCAGTCTAAAAAACACTATCTTGGACTTCTCTGCATGTTTCCCAGGCGAGCAATTGGCAGCATGTTCAGAACCATGTTTCTGTGAATAACTCCTGAACCGTAAGTCCTAGACGCTCGCTCTTGGCTGCATTCGATTCAGCTCGTGGCAGCCAGTCTAAAAAACACTATCTTGGACTTCTCTGCATGTTTCCCAGGCGAGCAATTGGCAGCATGTTCAGAACCATGTTTCTGTGAATAACTCCTGAACCGTAAGTCCTAGACGCTCGCTCTTGGCTGCATTCGATTCAGCTCGTGGCAGCCAGTCTAAAAAACACTATCTTGGACTTCTCTGCATGTTTCCCAGGCGAGCAATTGGCAGCATGTTCAGAACCATGTTTCTGTGAATAACTCCTGAACCGTAAGTCACAGACGCTCGCTCTTGGCTGCATTCGATTCAGCTCGTGGCAGCCAGTCTAAAAAACACTATCTTGGACTTCTCTGCATGTTCCTAAGGCAAATGTTTCTAAAGCTAATTCTTGAACCGTAAGTCCTAGACGCTCGATCTTGGCGGCATTCGTCTCAGCGCCTGGCAATTAGTATAGGAGCACTGTGTTTGACTTCTCTGGATGTTTCCCAGGCGAGTTATTGACAAGTAAATCCTAGACGCTCGATCTTGGTTATTTTCGCTTTCGCGGCTGGCAGTAAAAGAACCATGTTTCTGTGAATAACTCCTGAACCGTAAGTCCTAGACGCTCGCTCTTGGCTGCATTCGATTCAGCTCGTGGCAGCCAGTCTAAAAAACACTATCTTGGACTTCTCTGCATGTTTCCCAGGCGAGCAATTGGCAGCATGTTCAGAACCATGTTTCTGTGAATAACTCCTGAACCGTAAGTCCTAGACGCTCGCTCTTGGCTGCATTCGATTCAGCTCGTGGCAGCCAGTCTAAAAAACACTATCTTGGACTTCTCTGCATGTTTCCCAGGCGAGCAATTGGCAGCATGTTCAGAACCATGTTTCTGTGAATAACTCCTGAACCGTAAGTCCTAGACGCTCGCTCTTGGCTGCATTCGATTCAGCTCGTGGCAGCCAGTCTAAAAAACACTATCTTGGACTTCTCTGCATGTTCCTAAGGCAAATGTTTCTAAAGCTAATTCTTGAACCGTAAGTCCTAGACGCTCGATCTTGGCGGCATTCGTCTCAGCGCCTGGCAATTAGTATAGGAGCACTGTGTTTGACTTCTCTGGATGTTTCCCAGGCGAGTTATTGACAAGTAAATCCTAGACGCTCGATCTTGGTTATTTTCGCTTTCGCGGCTGGCAGTAAAAGAACCATGTTTCTGTGAATAACTCCTGAACCGTAAGTCCTAGACGCTCGCTCTTGGCTGCATTCGATTCAGCTCGTGGCAGCCAGTCTAAAAAACACTATCTTGGACTTCTCTGCATGTTTCCCAGGCGAGCAATTGGCAGCATGTTCAGAACCATGTTTCTGTGAATAACTCCTGAACCGTAAGTCCTAGACGCTCGCTCTTGGCTGCATTCGATTCAGCTCGTGGCAGCCAGTCTAAAAAACACTATCTTGGACTTCTCTGCATGTTTCCCAGGCGAGCAATTGGCAGCATGTTCAGAACCATGTTTCTGTGAATAACTCCTGAACCGTAAGTCCTAGACGCTCGCTCTTGGCTGCATTCGATTCAGCTCGTGGCAGCCAGTCTAAAAAACACTATCTTGGACTTCTCTGCATGTTTCCCAGGCGAGCAATTGGCAGCATGTTCAGAACCATGTTTCTGTGAATAACTCCTGAACCGTAAGTCACAGACGCTCGCTCTTGGCTGCATTCGATTCAGCTCGTGGCAGCCAGTCTAAAAAACACTATCTTGGACTTCTCTGCATGTTCCTAAGGCAAATGTTTCTAAAGCTAATTCTTGAACCGTAAGTCCTAGACGCTCGATCTTGGCGGCATTCGTCTCAGCGCCTGGCAATTAGTATAGGAGCACTGTGTTTGACTTCTCTGGATGTTTCCCAGGCGAGTTATTGACAAGTAAATCCTAGACGCTCGATCTTGGTTATTTTCGCTTTCGCGGCTGGCAGTAAAAGAACCATGTTTCTGTGAATAACTCCTGAACCGTAAGTCCTAGACGCTCGCTCTTGGCTGCATTCGATTCAGCTCGTGGCAGCCAGTCTAAAAAACACTATCTTGGACTTCTCTGCATGTTTCCCAGTCGAGCAATTGGCAGCATGTTCAGAACCATGTTTCTGTGAATAACTCCTGAACCGTAAGTCCTAGACGCTCGCTCTTGGCTGCATTCGATTCAGCTCGTGGCAGCCAGTCTAAAAAACACTATCTTGGACTTCTCTGCATGTTTCCCAGGCGAGCAATTGGCAGCATGTTCAGAACCATGTTTCTGTGAATAACTCCTGAACCGTAAGTCCTAGACGCTCGCTCTTGGCTGCATTCGATTCAGCTCGTGGCAGCCAGTCTAAAAAACACTATCTTGGACTTCTCTGCATGTTTCCCAGGCGAGCAATTGGCAGCATGTTCAGAACCATGTTTCTGTGAATAACTCCTGAACCGTAAGTCCTAGACGCTCGCTCTTGGCTGCATTCGATTCAGCTCGTGGCAGCCAGTCTAAAAAACACTATCTTGGACTTCTCTGCATGTTTCCCAGGCGAGCAATTGGCAGCATGTTCAGAACCATGTTTCTGTGAATAACTCCTGAACCGTAAGTCCTAGACGCTCGCTCTTGGCTGCATTCGATTCAGCTCGTGGCAGCCAGTCTAAAAAACACTATCTTGGACTTCTCTGCATGTTTCCCAGGCGAGCAATTGGCAGCATGTTCAGAACCATGTTTCTGTGAATAACTCCTGAACCGTAAGTCACAGACGCTCGCTCTTGGCTGCATTCGATTCAGCTCGTGGCAGCCAGTCTAAAAAACACTATCTTGGACTTCTCTGCATGTTCCTAAGGCAAATGTTTCTAAAGCTAATTCTTGAACCGTAAGTCCTAGACGCTCGATCTTGGCGGCATTCGTCTCAGCGCCTGGCAATTAGTATAGGAGCACTGTGTTTGACTTCTCTGGATGTTTCCCAGGCGAGTTATTGACAAGTAAATCCTAGATGCTCGATCTTGGTTATTTTCGCTTTCGCGGCTGGCAGTAAAAGAACCATGTTTCTGTGAATAACTCCTGAACCGTAAGTCCTAGACGCTCGCTCTTGGCTGCATTCGATTCAGCTCGTGGCAGCCAGTCTAAAAAACACTATCTTGGACTTCTCTGCATGTTTCCCAGGCGAGCAATTGGCAGCATGTTCAGAACCATGTTTCTGTGAATAACTCCTGAACCGTAAGTCCTAGACGCTCGCTCTTGGCTGCATTCGATTCAGCTCGTGGCAGCCAGTCTAAAAAACACTATCTTGGACTTCTCTGCATGTTTCCCAGGCGAGCAATTGGCAGCATGTTCAGAACCATGTTTCTGTGAATAACTCCTGAACCGTAAGTCACAGACGCTCGCTCTTGGCTGCATTCGATTCAGCTCGTGGCAGCCAGTCTAAAAAACACTATCTTGGACTTCTCTGCATGTTCCTAAGGCAAATGTTTCTAAAGCTAATTCTTGAACCGTAAGTCCTAGACGCTCGATCTTGGCGGCATTCGTCTCAGCGCCTGGCAATTAGTATATTAGCACTGTGTTTGACTTCTCTGGATGTTTCCCAGGCGAGTTATTGACAAGTAAATCCTAGACGCTCGATCTTGGTTATTTTCGCTTTCGCGGCTGGCAGTAAAAGAACCATGTTTCTGTGAATAACTCCTGAACCGTAAGTCCTAGACGCTTGCTCTTGGCTGCATTCGATTCAGCTCGTGGCAGCCAGTCTAAAAAACACTATCTTGGACTTCTCTGCATGTTTCCCAGGCGAGCAATTGGCAGCATGTTCAGAACCATGTTTCTGTGAATAACTCCTGAACCGTAAGTCCTAGACGCTCGCTCTTGGCTGCATTCGATTCAGCTCGTGGCAGCCAGTCTAAAAAACACTATCTTGGACTTCTCTGCATGTTTCCCAGGCGAGCAATTGGCAGCATGTTCAGAACCATGTTTCTGTGAATAACTCCTGAACCGTAAGTCCTAGACGCTCGCTCTTGGCTGCATTCGATTCAGCTCGTGGCAGCCAGTCTAAAAAACACTATCTTGGACTTCTCTGCATGTTTCCCAGGCGAGCAATTGGCAGCATGTTCAGAACCATGTTTCTGTGAATAACTCCTGAACCGTAAGTCACAGACGCTCGCTCTTGGCTGCATTCGATTCAGCTCGTGGCAGCCAGTCTAAAAAACACTATCTTGGACTTCTCTGCATGTTCCTAAGGCAAATGTTTCTAAAGCTAATTCTTGAACCGTAAGTCCTAGACGCTCGATCTTGGCGGCATTCGTCTCAGCGCCTGGCAATTAGTATAGGAGCACTGTGTTTGACTTCTCTGGATGTTTCCCAGGCGAGTTATTGACAAGTAAATCCTAGACGCTCGATCTTGGTTATTTTCGCTTTCGCGGCTGGCAGTAAAAGAACCATGTTTCTGTGAATAACTCCTGAACCGTAAGTCCTAGACGCTCGCTCTTGGCTGCATTCGATTCAGCTCGTGGCAGCCAGTCTAAAAAACACTATCTTGGACTTCTCTGCATGTTTCCCAGGCGAGCAATTGGCAGCATGTTCAGAACCATGTTTCTGTGAATAACTCCTGAACCGTAAGTCCTAGACGCTCGCTCTTGGCTGCATTCGATTCAGCTCGTGGCAGCCAGTCTAAAAAACACTATCTTGGACTTCTCTGCATGTTTCCCAGGCGAGCAATTGGCAGCATGTTCAGAACCATGTTTCTGTGAATAACTCCTGAACCGTAAGTCACAGACGCTCGCTCTTGGCTGCATTCGATTCAGCTCGTGGCAGCCAGTCTAAAAAACACTATCTTGGACTTCTCTGCATGTTCCTAAGGCAAATGTTTCTAAAGCTAATTCTTGAACCGTAAGTCCTAGACGCTCGATCTTGGCGGCATTCGTCTCAGCGCCTGGCAATTAGTATAGGAGCACTGTGTTTGACTTCTCTGGATGTTTCCCAGGCGAGTTATTGACAAGTAAATCCTAGACGCTCGATCTTGGTTATTTTCGCTTTCGCGGCTGGCAGTAAAAGAACCATGTTTCTGTGAATAACTCCTGAACCGTAAGTCCTAGACGCTCGCTCTTGGCTGCATTCGATTCAGCTCGTGGCAGCCAGTCTAAAAAACACTATCTTGGACTTCTCTGCATGTTTCCCAGGCAAGCAATTGGCAGCATGTTCAGAACCATGTTTCTGTGAATAACTCCTGAACCGTAAGTCCTAGACGCTCGCTCTTGGCTGCATTCGATTCAGCTCGTGGCAGCCAGTCTAAAAAACACTATCTTGGACTTCTCTGCATGTTTCCCAGGCGAGCAATTGGCAGCATGTTCAGAACCATGTTTCTGTGAATAACTCCTGAACCGTAAGTCCTAGACGCTCGCTCTTGGCTGCATTCGATTCAGCTCGTGGCAGCCAGTCTAAAAAACACTATCTTGGACTTCTCTGCATGTTTCCCAGGCGAGCAATTGGCAGCATGTTCAGAACCATGTTTCTGTGAATAACTCCTGAACCGTAAGTCCTAGACGCTCGCTCTTGGCTGCATTCGATTCAGCTCGTGGCAGCCAGTCTAAAAAACACTATCTTGGACTTCTCTGCATGTTTCCCAGGCGAGCAATTGGCAGCATGTTCAGAACCATGTTTCTGTGAATAACTCCTGAACCGTAAGTCACAGACGCTCGCTCTTGGCTGCATTCGATTCAGCTCGTGGCAGCCAGTCTAAAAAACACTATCTTGGACTTCTCTGCATGTTCCTAAGGCAAATGTTTCTAAAGCTAATTCTTGAACCGTAAGTCCTAGACGCTCGATCTTGGCGGCATTCGTCTCAGCGCCTGGCAATTAGTATAGGAGCACTGTGTTTGACTTCTCTGGATGTTTCCCAGGCGAGTTATTGACAAGTAAATCCTAGACGCTCGATCTTGGTTATTTTCGCTTTCGCGGCTGGCAGTAAAAGAACCATGTTTCTGTGAATAACTCCTGAACCGTAAGTCCTAGACGCTCGCTCTTGGCTGCATTCGATTCAGCTCGTGGCAGCCAGTCTAAAAAACACTATCTTGGACTTCTCTGCATGTTTCCCAGGCGAGCAATTGGCAGCATGTTCAGAACCATGTTTCTGTGAATAACTCCTGAACCGTAAGTCCTAGACGCTCGCTCTTGGCTGCATTCGATTCAGCTCGTGGCAGCCAGTCTAAAAAACACTATCTTGGACTTCTCTGCATGTTTCCCAGGCGAGCAATTGGCAGCATGTTCAGAACCATGTTTCTGTGAATAACTCCTGAACCGTAAGTCACAGACGCTCGCTCTTGGCTGCATTCGATTCAGCTCGTGGCAGCCAGTCTAAAAAACACTATCTTGGACTTCTCTGCATGTTCCTAAGGCAAATGTTTCTAAAGCTAATTCTTGAACCGTAAGTCCTAGACGCTCGATCTTGGCGGCATTCGTCTCAGCGCCTGGCAATTAGTATAGGAGCACTGTGTTTGACGTCTCTGGATGTTTCCCAGGCGAGTTATTGACAAGTAAATCCTAGACGCTCGATCTTGGTTATTTTCGCTTTCGCGGCTGGCAGTAAAAGAACCATGTTTCTGTGAATAACTCCTGAACCGTAAGTCCTAGACGCTCGCTCTTGGCTGCATTCGATTCAGCTCGTGGCAGCCAGTCTAAAAAACACTATCTTGGACTTCTCTGCATGTTTCCCAGGCGAGCAATTGGCAGCATGTTCAGAACCATGTTTCTGTGAATAACTCCTGAACCGTAAGTCCTAGACGCTCGCTCTTGGCTGCATTCGATTCAGCTCGTGGCAGCCAGTCTAAAAAACACTATCTTGGACTTCTCTGCATGTTTCCCAGGCGAGCAATTGGCAGCATGTTCAGAACCATGTTTCTGAGGCTAATTCCTTAACCGTAAGTCCTAGACGCTCGATCTTGGCGGCATTCGTCTCAGCGCCTGGCAATTAGTATAGGAGCACTGTGTTTGACTTCTCTGGATGTTTCCCAGGCGAGTTATTGACAAGTAAATCCTAGACGCTCGATCTTGGTTATTTTCGCTTTCGCGGCTGGCAGTAAAAGAACCATGTTTCTGTGAATAACTCCTGAACCGTAAGTCCTAGACGCTCGCTCTTGGCTGCATTCGATTCAGCTCGTGGCAGCCAGTCTAAAAAACACTATCTTGGACTTCTCTGCATGTTTCCCAGGCGAGCAATTGGCAGCATGTTCAGAACCATGTTTCTGTGAATAACTCCTGAACCGTAAGTCCTAGACGCTCGCTCTTGGCTGCATTCGATTCAGCTCGTGGCAGCCAGTCTAAAAAACACTATCTTGGACTTCTCTGCATGTTTCCCAGGCGAGCAATTGGCAGCATGTTCAGAACCATGTTTCTGAGGCTAATTCCTTAACCGTAAGTCCTAGACGCTCGATCTTGGCGGCATTCGTCTCAGCGCCTGGCAATTAGTATAGGAGCACTGTGTTTGACTTCTCTGGATGTTTCCCAGGCGAGTTATTGACAAGTAAATCCTAGACGCTCGATCTTGGTTATTTTCGCTTTCGCGGCTGGCAGTAAAAGAACCATGTTTCTGTGAATAACTCCTGAACCGTAAGTCCTAGACGCTCGCTCTTGGCTGCATTCGATTCAGCTCGTGGCAGCCAGTCTAAAAAACACTATCTTGGACTTCTCTGCATGTTTCCCAGGCGAGCAATTGGCAGCATGTTCAGAACCATGTTTCTGTGAATAACTCCTGAACCGTAAGTCCTAGACGCTCGATCTTGGCGGCATTCGTCTCAGCGCCTGGCAATTAGTATAGGAGCACTGTGTTTGACTTCTCTGGATGTTTCCCAGGCGAGTTATTGACAAGTAAATCCTAGACGCTCGATCTTGGTTATTTTCGCTTTCGCGGCTGGCAGTAAAAGAACCATGTTTCTGTGAATAACTCCTGAACCGTAAGTCCTAGACGCTCGCTCTTGGCTGCATTCGATTCAGCTCGTGGCAGCCAGTCTAAAAAACACTATCTTGGACTTCTCTGCATGTTTCCCAGGCGAGCAATTGGCAGCATGTTCAGAACCATGTTTCTGTGAATAACTCCTGAACCGTAAGTCCTAGACGCTCGCTCTTGGCTGCATTCGATTCAGCTCGTGGCAGCCAGTCTAAAAAACACTATCTTGGACTTCTCTGCATGTTTCCCAGGCGAGCAATTGGCAGCATGTTCAGAACCATGTTTCTGTGAATAACTCCTGAACCGTAAGTCCTAGACGCTCGATCTTGGCGGCATTCGTCTCAGCGCCTGGCAATTAGTATAGGAGCACTGTGTTTGACTTCTCTGGATGTTTCCCAGGCGAGTTATTGACAAGTAAATCCTAGACGCTCGATCTTGGTTATTTTCGCTTTCGCGGCTGGCAGTAAAAGAACCATGTTTCTGTGAATAACTCCTGAACCGTAAGTCCTAGACGCTCGCTCTTGGCTGCATTCGATTCAGCTCGTGGCAGCCAGTCTAAAAAACACTATCTTGGACTTCTCTGCATGTTTCCCAGGCGAGCAATTGGCAGCATGTTCAGAACCATGTTTCTGTGAATAACTCCTGAACCGTAAGTCCTAGACGCTCGCTCTTGGCTGCATTCGATTCAGCTCGTGGCAGCCAGTCTAAAAAACACTATCTTGGACTTCTCTGCATGTTTCCCAGGCGAGCAATTGGCAGCATGTTCAGAACCATGTTTCTGTGAATAACTCCTGAACCGTAAGTCACAGACGCTCGCTCTTGGCTGCATTCGATTCAGCTCGTGGCAGCCAGTCTAAAAAACACTATCTTGGACTTCTCTGCATGTTCCTAAGGCAAATGTTTCTAAAACTAATTCTTGAACCGTAAGTCCTAGACGCTCGATCTTGGCGGCATTCGTCTCAGCGCCTGGCAATTAGTATAGGAGCACTGTGTTTGACTTCTCTGGATGTTTCCCAGGCGAGTTATTGACAAGTAAATCCTAGACGCTCGATCTTGGTTATTTTCGCTTTCGCGGCTGGCAGTAAAAGAACCATGTTTCTGTGAATAACTCCTGAACCGTAAGTCCTAGACGCTCGCTCTTGGCTGCATTCGATTCAGCTCGTGGCAGCCAGTCTAAAAAACACTATCTTGGACTTCTCTGCATGTTTCCCAGGCGAGCAATTGGCAGCATGTTCAGAACCATGTTTCTGTGAATAACTCCTGAACCGTAAGTCCTAGACGCTCGCTCTTGGCTGCATTCGATTCAGCTCGTGGCAGCCAGTCTAAAAAACACTATCTTGGACTTCTCTGCATGTTTCCCAGGCGAGCAATTGGCAGCATGTTCAGAACCATGTTTCTGTGAATAACTCCTGAACCGTAAGTCCTAGACGCTCGCTCTTGGCTGCATTCGATTCAGCTCGTGGCAGCCAGTCTAAAAAACACTATCTTGGACTTCTCTGCATGTTTCCCAGGCGAGCAATTGGCAGCATGTTCAGAACCATGTTTCTGTGAATAACTCCTGAACCGTAAGTCCTAGACGCTCGCTCTTGGCTGCATTCGATTCAGCTCGTGGCAGCCAGTCTAAAAAACACTATCTTGGACTTCTCTGCATGTTTCCCAGGCGAGCAATTGGCAGCATGTTCAGAACCATGTTTCTGTGAATAACTCCTGAACCGTAAGTCACAGACGCTCGCTCTTGGCTGCATTCGATTCAGCTCGTGGCAGCCAGTCTAAAAAACACTATCTTGGACTTCTCTGCATGTTCCTAAGGCAAATGTTTCTAAAGCTAATTCTTGAACCGTAAGTCCTAGACGCTCGATCTTGGCGGCATTCGTCTCAGCGCCTGGCAATTAGTATAGGAGCACTGTGTTTGACTTCTCTGGATGTTTCCCAGGCGAGTTATTGACAAGTAAATCCTAGACGCTCGATCTTGGTTATTTTCGCTTTCGCGGCTGCAGTAAAAGAACCATGTTTCTGTGAATAACTCCTGAACCGTAAGTCCTAGACGCTCGCTCTTGGCTGCATTCGATTCAGCTCGTGGCAGCCAGTCTAAAAACACTATCTTGGACTTCTCTGCATGTTTCCCAGGCGAGCAATTGGCAGCATGTTCAGAACCATGTTTCTGTGAATAACTCCTGAACCGTAAGTCCTAGACGCTCGCTCTTGGCTGCATTCGATTCAGCTCGTGGCAGCCAGTCTAAAAAACACTATCTTGGACTTCTCTGCATGTTTCCCAGGCGAGCAATTGGCAGCATGTTCAGAACCATGTTTCTGTGAATAACTCCTGAACCGTAAGTCCTAGACGCTCGCTCTTGGCTGCATTCGATTCAGCTCGTGGCAGCCAGTCTAAAAAACACTATCTTGGACTTCTCTGCATGTTTCCCAGGCGAGCAATTGGCAGCATGTTCAGAACCATGTTTCTGTGAATAACTCCTGAACCGTAAGTCACAGACGCTCGCTCTTGGCTGCATTCGATTCAGCTCGTGGCAGCCAGTCTAAAAAACACTATCTTGGACTTCTCTGCATGTTCCTAAGGCAAATGTTTCTAAAGCTAATTCTTGAACCGTAAGTCCTAGACGCTCGATCTTGGCGGCATTCGTCTCAGCGCCTGGCAATTAGTATAGGAGCACTGTGTTTGACTTCTCTGGATGTATCCCAGGCGAGTTATTGACAAGTAAATCCTAGACGCTCGATCTTGGTTATTTTCGCTTTCGCGGCTGGCAGTAAAAGAACCATGTTTCTGTGAATAACTCCTGAACCGTAAGTCCTAGACGCTCGCTCTTGGCTGCATTCGATTCAGCTCGTGGCAGCCAGTCTAAAAAACACTATCTTGGACTTCTCTGCATGTTTCCCAGGCGAGCAATTGGCAGCATGTTCAGAACCATGTTTCTGTGAATAACTCCTGAACCGTAAGTCCTAGACGCTCGCTCTTGGCTGCATTCGATTCAGCTCGTGGCAGCCAGTCTAAAAAACACTATCTTGGACTTCTCTGCATGTTTCCCAGGCGAGCAATTGGCAGCATGTTCAGAACCATGTTTCTGTGAATAACTCCTGAACCGTAAGTCCTAGACGCTCGCTCTTGGCTGCATTCGATTCAGCTCGTGGCAGCCAGTCTAAAAAACACTATCTTGGACTTCTCTGCATGTTTCCCAGGCGAGCAATTGGCAGCATGTTCAGAACCATGTTTCTGTGAATAACTCCTGAACCGTAAGTCACAGACGCTCGCTCTTGGCTGCATTCGATTCAGCTCGTGGCAGCCAGTCTAAAAAACACTATCTTGGACTTCTCTGCATGTTCCTAAGGCAAATGTTTCTAAAGCTAATTCTTGAACCGTAAGTCCTAGACGCTCGATCTTGGCGGCATTCGTCTCAGCGCCTGGCAATTAGTATAGGAGCACTGTGTTTGACTTCTCTGGATGTTTCCCAGGCGAGTTATTGACAAGTAAATCCTAGACGCTCGATCTTGGTTATTTTCGCTTTCGCGGCTGGCAGTAAAAGAACCATGTTTCTGTGAATAACTCCTGAACCGTAAGTCCTAGACGCTCGCTCTTGGCTGCATTCGATTCAGCTCGTGGCAGCCAGTCTAAAAAACACTATCTTGGACTTCTCTGCATGTTTCCCAGACGAGCAATTGGCAGCATGTTCAGAACCATGTTTCTGTGAATAACTCCTGAACCGTAAGTCCTAGACGCTCGCTCTTGGCTGCATTCGATTCAGCTCGTGGCAGCCAGTCTAAAAAACACTATCTTGGACTTCTCTGCATGTTTCCCAGGCGAGCAATTGGCAGCATGTTCAGAACCATGTTTCTGTGAATAACTCCTGAACCGTAAGTCCTAGACGCTCGCTCTTGGCTGCATTCGATTCAGCTCGTGGCAGCCAGTCTAAAAAACACTATCTTGGACTTCTCTGCATGTTTCCCAGGCGAGCAATTGGCAGCATGTTCAGAACCATGTTTCTGTGAATAACTCCTGAACCGTAAGTCACAGACGCTCGCTCTTGGCTGCATTCGATTCAGCTCGTGGCAGCCAGTCTAAAAAACACTATCTTGGACTTCTCTGCATGTTTCCCAGGCGAGCAATTGGCAGCATGTTCAGAACCATGTTTCTGTGAATAACTCCTGAACCGTAAGTCCTAGACGCTCGCTCTTGGCTGCATTCGATTCAGCTCGTGGCAGCCAGTCTAAAAAACACTATCTTGGACTTCTCTGCATGTTTCCCAGGCGAGCAATTGGCAGCATGTTCAGAACCATGTTTCTGTGAATAACTCCTGAACCGTAAGTCCTAGACGCTCGCTCTTGGCTGCATTCGATTCAGCTCGTGGCAGCCAGTCTAAAAAACACTATCTTGGACTTCTCTGCATGTTTCCCAGGCGAGCAATTGGCAGCATGTTCAGAACCATGTTTCTGTGAATAACTCCTGAACCGTAAGTCCTAGACGCTCGCTCTTGGCTGCATTCGATTCAGCTCGTGGCAGCCAGTTTAAAAAACACTATCTTGGACTTCTCTGCATGTTTCCCAGGCGAGCAATTGGCAGCATGTTCAGAACCATGTTTCTGTGAATAACTCCTGAACCGTAAGTCCTAGACGCTCGCTCTTGGCTGCATTCGATTCAGCTCGTGGCAGCCAGTCTAAAAAACACTATCTTGGACTTCTCTGCATGTTTCCCAGGCGAGCAATTGGCAGCATGTTCAGAACCATGTTTCTGTGAATAACTCCTGAACCGTAAGTCCTAGACGCTCGCTCTTGGCTGCATTCGATTCAGCTCGTGGCAGCCAGTCTAAAAAACACTATCTTGGACTTCTCTGCATGTTTCCCAGGCGAGCAATTGGCAGCATGTTCAGAACCATGTTTCTGTGAATAACTCCTGAACCGTAAGTCACAGACGCTCGCTCTTGGCTGCATTCGATTCAGCTCGTGGCAGCCAGTCTAAAAAACACTATCTTGGACTTCTCTGCATGTTCCTAAGGCAAATGTTTCTAAAGCTAATTCTTGAACCGTAAGTCCTAGACGCTCGATCTTGGCGGCATTCGTCTCAGCGCCTGGCAATTAGTATAGGAGCACTGTGTTTGACTTCTCTGGATGTTTCCCAGGCGAGTTATTGACAAGTAAATCCTAGACGCTCGATCTTGGTTATTTTCGCTTTCGCGGCTGGCAGTAAAAGAACCATGTTTCTGTGAATAACTCCTGAACCGTAAGTCCTAGACGCTCGCTCTTGGCTGCATTCGATTCAGCTCGTGGCAGCCAGTCTAAAAAACACTATCTTGGACTTCTCTGCATGTTTCCCAGGCGAGCAATTGGCAGCATGTTCAGAACCATGTTTCTGTGAATAACTCCTGAACCGTAAGTCCTAGACGCTCGCTCTTGGCTGCATTCGATTCAGCTCGTGGCAGCCAGTCTAAAAAACACTATCTTGGACTTCTCTGCATGTTTCCCAGGCGAGCAATTGGCAGCATGTTCAGAACCATGTTTCTGAGGCTAATTCCTTAACCGTAAGTCCTAGACGCTCGATCTTGGCGGCATTCGTCTCAGCGCCTGGCAATTAGTATAGGAGCACTGTGTTTGACTTCTCTGGATGTTTCCCAGGCGAGTTATTGACAAG
Source organism: Rhinoderma darwinii (assembly GCF_050947455.1). Classification (NCBI taxonomy): domain Eukaryota; kingdom Metazoa; phylum Chordata; class Amphibia; order Anura; family Rhinodermatidae; genus Rhinoderma; species Rhinoderma darwinii. Next base: position 31,833 of record NW_027463178.1, read on the forward strand.
TAGATCCTACACGCTCGATCTTGGTTATTTTCGCTTTCGCGGCTGGCAGTAAAAGAACCATGTTTCTGTGAATAACTCCTGAACCGTAAGTCCTAGACGCTCGCTCTTGGCTGCATTCGATTCAGCTCGTGGCAGCCAGTCTAAAAAACACTATCTTGGACTTCTCTGCATGTTTCCCAGGCGAGCAATTGGCAGCATGTTCAGAACCATGTTTCTGTGAATAACTCCTGAACCGTAAGTCCTAGACGCTCGCTCTTGGCTGCATTCGATTCAGCTCGTGGCAGCCAGTCTAAAAAACACTATCTTGGACTTCTCTGCATGTTTCCCAGGCGAGCAATTGGCAGCATGTTCAGAACCATGTTTCTGAGGCTAATTCCTTAACCGTAAGTCCTAGACGCTCGATCTTGGCGGCATTCGTCTCAGCGCCTGGCAATTAGTATAGGAGCACTGTGTTTGACTTCTCTGGATGTTTCCCAGGCGAGTTATTGACAAGTAAATCCTACACGCTCGATCTTGGTTATTTTCGCTTTCGCGGCTGGCAGTAAAAGAACCATGTTTCTGTGAATAACTCCTGAACCGTAAGTCCTAGACGCTCGCTCTTGGCTGCATTCGATTCAGCTCGTGGCAGCCAGTCTAAAAAACACTATCTTGGACTTCTCTGCATGTTTCCCAGGCGAGCAATTGGCAGCATGTTCAGAACCATGTTTCTGTGAATAACTCCTGAACCGTAAGTCCTAGACGCTCGCTCTTGGCTGCATTCGATTCAGCTCGTGGCAGCCAGTCTAAAAAACACTATCTTGGACTTCTCTGCATGTTTCCCAGGCGAGCAATTGGCAGCATGTTCAGAACCATGTTTCTGAGGCTAATTCCTTAACCGTAAGTCCTAGACGCTCGATCTTGGCGGCATTCGTCTCAGCGCCTGGCAATTAGTATAGGAGCACTGTGTTTGACTTCTCTGGATGTTTCCCAGGCGAGTTATTGACAAGTAAATCCTAGACGCTCGATCTTGGTTATTTTCGCTTTCGCGGCTGGCAGTAAAAGAACCATGTTTCTGTGAATAACTCCTGAACCGTAAGTCCTAGACGCTCGCTCTTGGCTGCATTCGATTCAGCTCGTGGCAGCCAGTCTAAAAAACACTATCTTGGACTTCTCTGCATGTTTCCCAGGCGAGCAATTGGCAGCATGTTCAGAACCATGTTTCTGTGAATAACTCCTGAACCGTAAGTCCTAGACGCTCGCTCTTGGCTGCATTCGATTCAGCTCGTGGCAGCCAGTCTAAAAAACACTATCTTGGACTTCTCTGCATGTTTCCCAGGCGAGCAATTGGCAGCATGTTCAGAACCATGTTTCTGAGGCTAATTCCTTAACCGTAAGTCCTAGACGCTCGATCTTGGCGGCATTCGTCTCAGCGCCTGGCAATTAGTATAGGAGCACTGTGTTTGACTTCTCTGGATGTTTCCCAGGCGAGTTATTGACAAGTAAATCCTAGACGCTCGATCTTGGTTATTTTCGCTTTCGCGGCTGGCAGTAAAAGAACCATGTTTCTGTGAATAACTCCTGAACCGTAAGTCCTAGACGCTCGCTCTTGGCTGCATTCGATTCAGCTCGTGGCAGCCAGTCTAAAAAACACTATCTTGGACTTCTCTGCATGTTTCCCAGGCGAGCAATTGGCAGCATGTTCAGAACCATGTTTCTGTGAATAACTCCTGAACCGTAAGTCCTAGACGCTCGCTCTTGGCTGCATTCGATTCAGCTCGTGGCAGCCAGTCTAAAAAACACTATCTTGGACTTCTCTGCATGTTTCCCAGGCGAGCAATTGGCAGCATGTTCAGAACCATGTTTCTGAGGCTAATTCCTTAACCGTAAGTCCTAGACGCTCGATCTTGGCGGCATTCGTCTCAGCGCCTGGCAATTAGTATAGGAGCACTGTGTTTGACTTCTCTGGATGTTTCCCAGGCGAGTTATTGACAAGTAAATCCTAGACGCTCGATCTTGGTTATTTTCGCTTTCGCGGCTGGCAGTAAAAGAACCATGTTTCTGTGAATAACTCCTGAACCGTAAGTCCTAGACGCTCGCTCTTGGCTGCATTCGATTCAGCTCGTGGCAGCCAGTCTAAAAAACACTATCTTGGACTTCTCTGCATGTTTCCCAGGCAAGCAATTGGCAGCATGTTCAGAACCATGTTTCTGTGAATAACTCCTGAACCGTAAGTCCTAGACGCTCGCTCTTGGCTGCATTCGATTCAGCTCGTGGCAGCCAGTCTAAAAAACACTATCTTGGACTTCTCTGCATGTTTCCCAGGCGAGCAATTGGCAGCATGTTCAGAACCATGTTTCTGAGGCTAATTCCTTAACCGTAAGTCCTAGACGCTCGATCTTGGCGGCATTCGTCTCAGCGCCTGGCAATTAGTATAGGAGCACTGTGTTTGACTTCTCTGGATGTTTCCCAGGCGAGTTATTGACAAGTAAATCCTAGACGCTCGATCTTGGTTATTTTCGCTTTCGCGGCTGGCAGTAAAAGAACCATGTTTCTGTGAATAACTCCTGAACCGTAAGTCCTAGACGCTCGCTCTTGGCTGCATTCGATTCAGCTCGTGGCAGCCAGTCTAAAAAACACTATCTTGGACTTCTCTGCATGTTTCCCAGGCGAGCAATTGGCAGCATGTTCAGAACCATGTTTCTGTGAATAACTCCTGAACCGTAAGTCCTAGACGCTCGCTCTTGGCTGCATTCGATTCAGCTCGTGGCAGCCAGTCTAAAAAACACTATCTTGGACTTCTCTGCATGTTTCCCAGGCGAGCAATTGGCAGCATGTTCAGAACCATGTTTCTGAGGCTAATTCCTTAACCGTAAGTCCTAGACGCTCGATCTTGGCGGCATTCGTCTCAGCGCCTGGCAATTAGTATAGGAGCACTGTGTTTGACTTCTCTGGATGTTTCCCAGGCGAGTTATTGACAAGTAAATCCTAGACGCTCGATCTTGGTTATTTTCGCTTTCGCGGCTGGCAGTAAAAGAACCATGTTTCTGTGAATAACTCCTGAACCGTAAGTCCTAGACGCTCGCTCTTGGCTGCATTCGATTCAGCTCGTGGCAGCCAGTCTAAAAAACACTATCTTGGACTTCTCTGCATGTTTCCCAGGCGAGCAATTGGCAGCATGTTCAGAACCATGTTTCTGTGAATAACTCCTGAACCGTAAGTCCTAGACGCTCGCTCTTGGCTGCATTCGATTCAGCTCGTGGCAGCCAGTCTAAAAAACACTATCTTGGACTTCTCTGCATGTTTCCCAGGCGAGCAATTGGCAGCATGTTCAGAACCATGTTTCTGAGGCTAATTCCTTAACCGTAAGTCCTAGACGCTCGATCTTGGCGGCATTCGTCTCAGCGCCTGGCAATTAGTATAGGAGCACTGTGTTTGACTTCTCTGGATGTTTCCCAGGCGAGTTATTGACAAGTAAATCCTAGACGCTCGATCTTGGTTATTTTCGCTTTCGCGGCTGGCAGTAAAAGAACCATGTTTCTGTGAATAACTCCTGAACCGTAAGTCCTAGACGCTCGCTCTTGGCTGCATTCGATTCAGCTCGTGGCAGCCAGTCTAAAAAACACTATCTTGGACTTCTCTGCATGTTTCCCAGGCGAGCAATTGGCAGCATGTTCAGAACCATGTTTCTGTGAATAACTCCTGAACCGTAAGTCCTAGACGCTCGCTCTTGGCTGCATTCGATTCAGCTCGTGGCAGCCAGTCTAAAAAACACTATCTTGGACTTCTCTGCATGTTTCCCAGGCGAGCAATTGGCAGCATGTTCAGAACCATGTTTCTGTGAATAACTCCTGAACCGTAAGTCCTAGACGCTCGCTCTTGGCTGCATTCGATTCAGCTCGTGGCAGCCAGTCTAAAAAACACTATCTTGGACTTCTCTGCATGTTTCCCAGGCGAGCAATTGGCAGCATGTTCAGAACCATGTTTCTGTGAATAACTCCTGAACCGTAAGTCCTAGACGCTCGCTCTTGGCTGCATTCGATTCAGCTCGTGGCAGCCAGTCTAAAAAACACTATCTTGGACTTCTCTGCATGTTTCCCAGGCGAGCAATTGGCAGCATGTTCAGAACCATGTTTCTGAGGCTAATTCCTTAACCGTAAGTCCTAGACGCTCGATCTTGGCGGCATTCGTCTCAGCGCCTGGCAATTAGTATAGGAGCACTGTGTTTGACTTCTCTGGATGTTTCCCAGGCGAGTTATTGACAAGTAAATCCTAGACGCTCGATCTTGGTTATTTTCGCTTTCGCGGCTGGCAGTAAAAGAACCATGTTTCTGTGAATAACTCCTGAACCGTAAGTCCTAGACGCTCGCTCTTGGCTGCATTCGATTCAGCTCGTGGCAGCCAGTCTAAAAAACACTATCTTGGACTTCTCTGCATGTTTCCCAGGCGAGCAATTGGCAGCATGTTCAGAACCATGTTTCTGTGAATAACTCCTGAACCGTAAGTCCTAGACGCTCGCTCTTGGCTGCATTCGATTCAGCTCGTGGCAGCCAGTCTAAAAAACACTATCTTGGACTTCTCTGCATGTTTCCCAGGCGAGCAATTGGCAGCATGTTCAGAACCATGTTTCTGTGAATAACTCCTGAACCGTAAGTCCTAGACGCTCGCTCTTGGCTGCATTCGATTCAGCTCGTGGCAGCCAGTCTAAAAAACACTATCTTGGACTTCTCTGCATGTTTCCCAGGCGAGCAATTGGCAGCATGTTCAGAACCATGTTTCTGAGGCTAATTCCTTAACCGTAAGTCCTAGACGCTCGATCTTGGCGGCATTCGTCTCAGCGCCTGGCAATTAGTATAGGAGCACTGTGTTTGACTTCTCTGGATGTTTCCCAGGCGAGTTATTGACAAGTAAATCCTAGACGCTCGATCTTGGTTATTTTCGCTTTCGCGGCTGGCAGTAAAAGAACCATGTTTCTGTGAATAACTCCTGAACCGTAAGTCCTAGACGCTCGCTCTTGGCTGCATTCGATTCAGCTCGTGGCAGCCAGTCTAAAAAACACTATCTTGGACTTCTCTGCATGTTTCCCAGGCGAGCAATTGGCAGCATGTTCAGAACCATGTTTCTGTGAATAACTCCTGAACCGTAAGTCCTAGACGCTCGCTCTTGGCTGCATTCGATTCAGCTCGTGGCAGCCAGTCTAAAAAACACTATCTTGGACTTCTCTGCATGTTTCCCAGGCGAGCAATTGGCAGCATGTTCAGAACCATGTTTCTGTGAATAACTCCTGAACCGTAAGTCCTAGACGCTCGCTCTTGGCTGCATTCGATTCAGCTCGTGGCAGCCAGTCTAAAAAACACTATCTTGGACTTCTCTGCATGTTTCCCAGGCGAGCAATTGGCAGCATGTTCAGAACCATGTTTCTGTGAATAACTCCTGAACCGTAAGTCCTAGACGCTCGCTCTTGGCTGCATTCGATTCAGCTCGTGGCAGCCAGTCTAAAAAACACTATCTTGGACTTCTCTGCATGTTTCCCAGGCGAGCAATTGGCAGCATGTTCAGAACCATGTTTCTGTGAATAACTCCTGAACCGTAAGTCCTAGACGCTCGCTCTTGGCTGCATTCGATTCAGCTCGTGGCAGCCAGTCTAAAAAACACTATCTTGGACTTCTCTGCATGTTCCTAAGGCAAATGTTTCTAAAGCTAATTCTTGAACCGTAAGTCCTAGACGCTCGATCTTGGCGGCATTCGTCTCAGCGCCTGGCAATTAGTATAGGAGCACTGTGTTTGACTTCTCTGGATGTTTCCCAC
>NW_027463179.1:0-37608 GCF_050947455.1 Rhinoderma darwinii
ACTGCGTAGATCTACGTTTTTTCAAATTTTAATAAAATGGTTAACGAGGGTTTTGTTGGGGATTTCTTATTTCAATAAAAAAGAATTGTCTTTGTGTTTTTTTTTCAAACTTTATTAGTGCCTAGATAATGGCAGTTGGCTGATTGACAGCGTCCATTATTAAGGCGGTACTTAGTGTTAGCCGGTGCAGAGGCTAGCACTAACCACCCATTATTACCCCGGTACCCACCACCACCAGGGGTGCCGGGAAGAGCTTGGTACGATCCAGTACCCGACCATCTGTTGTGATGGTCGGGTACTGGGGCGGCCGTAGGCTGGTATTATGAGGCTGGGAAGGGCCAAAATCAGTGGACCTTCCCATCCTTGTAATGCTAGGCTGCTGCTGCTGTGTTGTATCGGGCTGGTTATAAAAATGGGGGGGACCCCCACGTCGTTTTTTTTTTTGAATTTAACAAATTTAGCAATAGACGGGTCCCCCACATTTTTAATAACCAGCCATATACAAGGCCGCAGCAGTCTGGCATTACATGGGTGGGAAGGGCCACTGGTTTTGTCCATTCCCAGGCTAATAACACTGTGTTGTATGTGGCTGGTTATGATAAATTGGGTGGAACCCTATGTCTTTTTTAAAAAAAAAATGTAAATAAATAATTTAAAAAAATGACGTGGGGTCCCCCCCACTTTTATAACCAGCCAGATACAACACAGCAGCAGCAGCCTAGCATTACAAGGGTGGGAAGGTCCACTGTTTTTGGCCCTTCCCAGCCTCATAATACCAGCCTGCGGCCGCCCCAGGGCCCGACCATCACAACAGATGGTCGGGTACTGGATCGTACCTGGCTCTTCCCGGCACCCCTGGTGGTTTTGGGTACCGGGGTAATAATGGTGGTTAGTGTTAGCCTCTGCACCGGCTAACACTAAGCCTCGCCTTAGTAATGGATGTTGTCACTCAGACAGCGGCCATTACTAAAGTGGTAATAATAAAATTTGAAAAGACAAAGATATAGATAAAATATTTTATTGAAATAAAGCACCCCCAACACAACCCTCATTAACCATTTTATTGTAGAAAAAAAAAACGTCATCTAAGTAGTCCTCGAAACCGACGTAGTCCAAACACCAAACCTGTAAAAAAAAAAAAAAATGAAATAAAACATGTCGTAGGCTTAGATTCAGTTTAATGTGTGATACTGACTGTTATACCATGTATAGAAGCCTGCCGTGAAGTTGACTTAGATACAGGGCGCCAGCAGACAGTATCATACATGGCCATACATACATATATACAAACATACATACAAGCATGCACATATATACATGCAAATATACATACATGCAAACATACACACATATATACATGCAAACTATCATACATACATGCATACACACACACATGAAAACATACATACATACAAACAAACATGCAAAGATACATACATACATATATACAAGCATGCACAAATATACATGCAAACATAAATACATGCAAACATAATTACATACATGCACATATATATAAACATACATGCAAACATACATGCAAAAATAAAAACATGCAAACATACATACATGCACATATATACATACATACATGACAACATACATACAAACATACATGACAACATACATACATGCAAACATACATACATGCAAACATACATACACACATGCAAACATATATACATGCAAATATACATACAAACATGCACATGTATACATACATGCCAACATACATGCAAACATACATGCACATATATACATACATACATGACAACATACATACATGCAAATATACATACATACACACATGCACATATATACATACATGCCAACATACATGCACATATATACATACATGACAACATACATGCATAGATGACAACATACATACATACATACATATATATATATATATACACACATGCAAATATACATACAAACATGCATACATACATGCAAACATACATTCATGCAAACACACATACATGCAAACATACATACATACATACAAATATACATACACACATGCACATATATACATACATGACAACATACATACATACATGACAACATACATACATACATGACAACATACATGCAAAAATACATACATGCAAACATACATACATACATGCAAATATATACATGCAAATATACATACAAACATGCACATATATACATACATGCCAACATACATGCACAGATATACATACATACATACATGACAACATACATACATGCCAAAAAATAATAATAATACGTTCATACTTACTTTCCTCCTGTCCGGCCTCCAGCGATGACGTTTCATTCATGTCGCCGCTGCAGCCTGTGATTGGCTGCAGAGGCGGTCACGTGGGATGAAGCGTCATCCTGACGTGCGTGACCGCCACTACAGCCTGTGATTGGCTGCAGCGGCGAAAGGGATGAAACGTCATCGCTGGAGGCCGGACAGGAGGAAAGTAAGTACGAACGTATAATTTTTATTTTTTTATTACATTTAAATTGTGTTTTCCGCGCGCCGAGCATGTACTGTGAAGGTTGCTGAAAGAGTTAGTGCAGCCCATTAACTCTATCAGCACCCTGGACAGTAGCATGCTCGGCGCACGTAAGTGACAGGTTCGGTCAGAACTAGTTCGGTCCGAACCGAACTTTTTTGTGAAATTCGGCGAACTAGCCGAACCGAACTTTTGATAAGTTCGCTCATCTCTATTCAGAACCATGTTTCTGAGGCTAATTCCTTAACCGTAAGTCCTAGACGCTCGATCTTGGCGGCATTCGTCTCAGCGCCAGGCAATTAGTATAGGAGCACTGTGTTTGACTTCTCTGGATGTTTCCCAGGCGAGTTATTGACAAGTAAATCCTAGACGCTCGATCTTGGTTATTTTCGCTTTCGCGGCTGGCAGTAAAAGAACCATGTTTCTGTGAATAACTCTTGAACCGTAAGTCACAGACGCTCGCTCTTGGATGCATTCGATTCAGCTCGTGGCAGCCAGTCTAAAAAACACTATCTTGGACTTCTCTGCATGTTTCCCAGGCGAGCAATTGGCAGCATGTTCAGAACCATGTTTCTGTGAATAACTCTTGAACCGTAAGTCACAGACGCTCGCTCTTGGCTGCATTCGATTCAGCTCGTGGCAGCCAGTCTAAAAAACACTATCTTGGACTTCTCTGCATGTTTCCCAGGCGAGCAATTGGCAGCATGTTCAGAACCATGTTTCTGAGGCTAATTCCTTAACCGTAAGTCCTAGACGCTCGATCTTGGCGGCATTCGTCTCAGCGCCTGGCAATTAGTATAGGAGCACTGTGTTTGACTTCTCTGGATGTTTCCCAGGCGAGTTATTGACAAGTAAATCCTAGACGCTCGATCTTGGTTATTTTCGCTTTCGCGGCTGGCAGTAAAGTTCAGAACCATGTTTCTGTGAATAACTCTTGAACCGTAAGTCACAGACGCTCGCTCTTGGCTGCATTCGATTCAGCTCGTGGCAGCCAGTCTAAAAAACACTATCTTGGACTTCTCTGCATGTTTCCCAGGCGAGCTATTGGCAGCATGTCCAGAACCATGTTTCTGTGAATAACTCTTGAACCGTAAGTCACAGACGCTCGCTCTTGGCTGCATTCGATTCAGCTCGTGGCAGCCAGTCTAAAAAACACTATCTTGGACTTCTCTGCCTGTTTCCCAGGCGAGCAATTGGCAGCATGTTCAGAACCATGTTTCTGTGAATAACTCTTGAACCGTAAGTCACAGACACTCGCTCTTGGCTGCATTCGATTCAGCTCGTGGCAGCCAGTCTAAAAAACACTATCTTGGACTTCTCTGCATGTTTCCCAGGCGAGCAATTGGCAGCATGTTCAGAACCATGTTTCTGAGGCTAATTCCTTAACCGTAAGTCCTAGACGCTCGATCTTGGCGGCATTCGTCTCAGCGCCTGGCAATTAGTATAGGAGCACTGTGTTTGACTTCTCTGGATGTTTCCCAGGCGAGTTATTGACAAGTAAATCCTAGACGCTCGATCTTGGTTATTTTCGCTTTCGCGGCTGGCAGTAAAAGAACCATGTTTCTGTGAATAACTCTTGAACCGTAAGTCACAGACGCTCGCTCTTGGCTGCATTCGATTCAGCTCGTGGCAGCCAGTCTAAAAAACACTATCTTGGACTTCTCTGCATGTTTCCCAGGCGAGCAATTGGCAGCATGTTCAGAACCATGTTTCTGTGAATAACTCTTGAACCGTAAGTCACAGACGCTCGCTCTTGGCTGCATTCGATTCAGCTCGTGGCAGCCAGTCTAAAAAACACTATCTTGGACTTCTCTGCATGTTTCCCAGGCAAATGTTTCTAAAGCTAATTCTTGAACCGTAAGTCCTAGACGCTCGATCTTGGCGGCATTCGTCTCAGCGCCTGGCAATTAGTATAGAAGCACTGTCTTTGACTTCTCTGGATGTTTCCCAGGCGAGTTATTGACAAGTAAATCCTAGACGCTCGATCTTGGTTATTTTCGCTTTCGCGGCTGGCAGTAAAGTTCAGAACCATGTTTCTGTGAATAACTCTTGAACCGTAAGTCACAGACGCTCGCTCTTGGCTGCATTCGATTCAGCTCGTGGCAGCTAGTCTAAAAAACACTATCTTGGACTTCTCTGCATGTTTCCCAGGCGAGCAATTGGCAGCATGTTCAGAACCATGTTTCTGTGAATAACTCTTGAACCGTAAGTCACAGACGCTCGCTCTTGGCTGCATTCGATTAAGCTCGTGGCAGCCAGTCTAAAAAACACTATCTTGGACTTCTCTGCATGTTTCCCAGGCGAGCAATTGGCAGCATGTTCAGAACCATGTTTCTGAGGCTAATTCCTTAACCGTAAGTCCTAGACGCTCGATCTTGGCGGCATTCGTCTCAGCGCCTGGCAATTAGTATAGGAGCACTGTGTTTGACTTCTCTGGATGTTTCCCAGGCGATTTATTGACAAGTAAATCCTAGACGCTCGATCTTGGTTATTTTCGCTTTCGCGGCTGGCAGTAAAAGAACCATGTTTCTGTGAATAACTCTTGAACCGTAAGTCACAGACGCTCGCTCTTGGCTGCATTCGATTCAGCTCGTGGCAGCCAGTCTAAAAAACACTATCTTGGACTTCTCTGCATGTTTCCCAGGCGAGCTATTGGCAGCATGTTCAGAACCATGTTTCTGTGAATAACTCTTGAACCGTAAGTCACAGACGCTCGCTCTTGGCTGCATTCGATTCAGCTCGTGGCAGCCAGTCTAAAAAACACTATCTTGGACTTCTCTGCATGTTTCCCAGGCGAGCAATTGGCAGCATGTTCAGAACCATGTTTCTGTGAATAACTCTTGAACCGTAAGTCACAGACACTCGCTCTTGGCTGCATTCGATTCAGCTCGTGGCAGCCAGTCTAAAAAACACTATCTTGGACTTCTCTGCATGTTTCCCAGGCGAGCAATTGGCAGCATGTTCAGAACCATGTTTCTGTGAATAACTCTTGAACCGTAAGTCACGGACGCTCGCTCTTGGCCGCATTCGATTCAGCTCGTGGCAGCCAGTCTAAAAAACACTATCTTGGACTTCTCTGCATGTTTCCCAGGCGAGCAATTGGCAGCATGTTCAGAACCATGTTTCTGAGGCTAATTCCTTAACCGTAAGTCCTAGACGCTCGATCTTGGCGGCATTCGTCTCAGCGCCTGGCAATTAGTATAGGAGCACTGTGTTTGGCTTCTCTGGATGTTTCCCAGGCGAGTTATTGACAAGTAAATCCTAGACGCTCGATCTTGGTTATTTTCGCTTTCGCGGCTGGCAGTAAAAGAACCATGTTTCTGTGAATAACTCTTGAACCGTAAGTCACAGACGCTCGTTCTTGGCTGCATTCGATTCAGCTCGTGGCAGCCAGTCTAAAAAACACTATCTTGGACTTCTCTGCATGTTTCCCAGGCGAGCTATTGGCAGCATGTCCAGAACCATGTTTCTGTGAATAACTCTTGAACCGTAAGTCACAGACGCTCGCTCTTGGCTGCATTCGATTCAGCTTGTGGCAGCCAGTCTAAAAAACACTATCTTGGACTTCTCTGCATGTTTCCCAGGCGAGCAATTGGCAGCATGTTCAGAACCATGTTTCTGTGAATAACTCTTGAACCGTAAGTCACAGACGCTCGCTCTTGGCTGCATTCGATTCAGCTCGTGGCAGCCAGTCTAAAAAACACTATCTTGGACTTCTCTGCATGTTTCCCAGGCGAGCAATTGGCAGCATGTTCAGAACCATGTTTCTGAGGCTAATTCCTTAACCGTAAGTCCTAGACGCTCGATCTTGGCGGCATTCGTCTCAGCGCCTGGCAATTAGTATAGGAGCACTGTGTTTGACTTCTCTGGATGTTTCCCAGGCGAGTTATTGACAAGTAAATCCTAGACGCTCGATCTTGGTTATTTTCGCTTTCGCTGCTGGCAGTAAAGTTCAGAACCATGTTTCTGTGAATAACTCTTGAACCGTAAGGTCACAGGACGCTCGCTCTTGGCTGCATTCGATTCAGCTCGTGGCAGCCAGTCTAAAAAACACTATCTTGGACTTCTCTGCATGTTTCCCAGGCGAGCTATTGGCAGCATGTTCAGAACCATGTTTCTGTGAATAACTCTTGAACCGTAAGTCACAGACGCTCGCTCTTGGCTGCATTCGATTCAGCTCGTGGCAGCCAGTCTAAAAAACACTATCTTGGACTTCTCTGCATGTTTCCCAGGCGAGCAATTGGCAGCATGTTCAGAACCATGTTTCTGAGGCTAATTCCTTAACCGTAAGTCCTAGACGCTCGATCTTGGCGGCATTCGTCTCAGCGCCTGGCAATTAGTATAGGAGCACTGTGTTTGACTTCTCTGGATGTTTCCCAGGTGAGTTATTGACAAGTAAATCCTAGACGCTCGATCTTGGTTATTTTCGCTTTCGCGGCTGGCAGTAAAAGAACCATGTTTCTGTGAATAACTCTTGAACCGTAAGTCAAAGACGCTCGCTCTTGGCTGCATTCGATTCAGCTCGTGGCAGCCAGTCTAAAAAACACTATCTTGGACTTCTCTGCATGTTTCCCAGGCGAGCAATTGGCAGCATGTTCAGAACCATGTTTCTGTGAATAACTCTTGAACCGTAAGTCACAGACGCTCGCCCTTGGCTGTATTCGATTCAGCTCGTGGCAGCCAGTCTAAAAAACACTATCTTGGACTTCTCTGCATGTTTCCCAGGCGAGCAATTGGCAGCATGTTCAGAACCATGTTTCTGAGGCTAATTCCTTAACCGTAAGTCCTAGACGCTCGATCTTGGCGGCATTCGTCTCAGCGCCAGGCAATTAGTATAGGAGCACTGTGTTTGACTTCTCTAGATGTTTCCCAGGCGAGTTATTGACAAGTAAATCCTAGACGCTCGATCTTGGTTATTTTCGCTTTCGCGGCTGGCAGTAAAAGAACCATGTTTCTGTGAATAACTCTTGAACCGTAAGTCACAGACGCTCGCTCTTGGCTGCATTCGATTCAGCTCGTGGCAGCCAGTCTAAAAAACACTATCTTGGACTTCTCTGCATGTTTCCCAGGCGAGCAATTGGCAGCATGTTCAGAACCATGTTTCTGTGAATAACTCTTGAACCGTAAGTCGCAGACGCTCGCTCTTGGCTGCATTCGATTCAGCTCGTGGCAGCCAGTCTAAAAAACACTATCTTGGACTTCTCTGCATGTTTCCCAGGCAAATGTTTCTAAAGCTAATTCTTGAACCGTAAGTCCTAGACGCTCGATCTTGGCGGCATTCGTCTCAGCGCCTGGCAATTAGTATAGAAGCACTGTCTTTGACTTCTCTGGATGTTTCCCAGGCGAGTTATTGACAAGTAAATCCTAGACGCTCGATCTTGGTTATTTTCGCTTTCGCGGCAGGCAGTAAAAGAACCATGTTTCTGTGAATAACTCTTGAACCGTAAGTCACAGACGCTCGCTCTTGGCTGCATTCGATTCAGCTCGTGGCAGCCAGTCTAAAAAACACTATCTTGGACTTCTCTGCATGTTTCCCAGGCGAGCAATTGGCAGCATGTTCAGAACCATGTTTCTGTGAATAACTCTTGAACCGTAAGTCACAGACGCTCGCTCTTGGCTGCATTCGATTCAGCTCGTGGCAGCCAGTCTAAAAAACACTATCTTGGACTTCTCTGCATGTTTCCCAGGCGAGCAATTGGCAGCATGTTCAGAACCATGTTTCTGAGGCTAATTCCTTAACCGTATGTCCTAGACGCTCGATCTTGGCGGCATTCGTCTTAGCGCCTGGCAATTAGTATAATAGCACTGTGTTTGACTTCTCTGGATGTTTCCCAGGCGAGTTATTGACAAGTAAATCCTAGACGCTCGATCTTGGTTATTTTCGCTTTCGCGGCTAGCAGTAAAAGAACCATGTTTCTGTGAATAACTCTTGAACCGTAAGTCACAGACGCTCGCTCTTGGCTGCATTCGATTCAGCTCGTGGCAGCCAGTCTAAAAAACACTATCTTGGACTTCTCTGCATGTTTCCCAGGCGAGCTATTGGCAGCATGTTCAGAACCATGTTTCTGTGAATAACTCTTGAACCGTAAGTCACAGACGCTCGCTCTTGGCTGCATTAGATTCAGCTCGTGGCAGCCAGTCTAAAAAACACTATCTTGGACTTCTCTGCATGTTTCCCAGGCGAGCAATTGGCAGCATGTTCAGAACCATGTTTCTGAGGCTAATTCCTTAACCGTAAGTCCTAGACGCTCGATCTTGGCGGCATTCGTCTCAGCGCCTGGCAATTAGTATAGGAGCACTGTGTTTGACTTCTCTGGATGTTTCCCAGGCGAGTTATCGACAAGTAAATCCTAGACGCTCGATCTTGGTTATTTTCGCTTTCGCGGCTGGCAGTAAAAGAACCATGTTTCTGTGAATAACTCTTGAACCGTAAGTCACAGACGCTCGCTCTTGGCTGCATTCGATTCAGCTCGTGGCAGCCAGTCTAAAAAACACTATCTTGGACTTCTCTGCATGTTTCCCAGGCGAGCAATTGGCAGCATGTTCAGAACCATGTTTCTGTGAATAACTCTTGAACCGTAAGTCACAGACGCTCGCTCTTGGCTGCATTCGATTCAGCTCGTGGCAGCCAGTCTAAAAAACACTATCTTGGACTTCTCTGCATGTTTCCCAGGCAAATGTTTCTAAAGCTAATTCTTGAACCGTAAGTCCTAGACGCTCGATCTTGGCGGCATTCGTCTCAGCGCCTGGCAATTAGTATAGAAGCACTGTCTTTGACTTCTCTGGATGTTTCCCAGGCGAGTTATTGACAAGTAAATCCTAGACGCTCGATCTTGGTTATTTTCGCTTTCGCGGCTGGCAGTAAAGTTCAGAACCATGTTTCTGTGAATAACTCTTGAACCGTAAGTCACAGACGCTCGCTCTTGGCTGCATTCGATTCAGCTCGTGGCAGCCAGTCTAAAAAACACTATCTTGGACTTCTCTGCATGTTTCCCAGGCGAGCAATTGGCAGCATGTTCAGAACCATGTTTCTGTGAATAACTCTTGAACCGTAAGTCACAGACGCTCGCTCTTGGCTGCATTCGATTCAGCTCGTGGCAGCCAGTCTAAAAAACACTATCTTGGACTTCTCTGGATGTTTCCCAGGCGAGCTATTGGCAGCATGTTCAGAACCACTGTTTCTGAGGCTAATTCTTGAACCGTAAGTCATAGACGCTCGATCTTGGCGGCATTCGTCTCAGCTCCTGGCAATTAGTATAGAAGCACTGTTTCCCACTGTTTCTGAGGCTAATTCTTGAACCGTAAGTCATAGACGCTGGATCTTGGCGGCATTCGTCTCAGCGCCTGGCAATTAGTATAGAAGCACTGTCTTTGACTTCTCTGGATGTTTCCCAGGCGAGCTATTGACAAGTAAATCCTAGACGCTCGATCTTGGTTATTTTCACTTTCGCGGCTGGCAGCAAAGTTCAGAACCATTTTTCTGTGAATAACTCTTGAACCGTAAGTCACAGACGCTCGCTCTTGGCTTCATTCGTTTCAGCTCGTGGCAGCCAGTTTAAAAAACACTATCTTGGACTTCTCTGGATGTTTCCCAGGCGAGCTATTGACAAGTAAATCCTAGACGCTCGATCTTGGTTATTTTCGCTTTCGCGGCTGGCAGCAAAGTTCAGAACCATGTTTCTGTGAATAACACTTGAACCGTAAGTCACAGACGCTCGCTCTTGGCTGCATTCGTTTCAGCTCGTGGTAGCCAGTCTAAAAAACACTATCTTGGACTTCTCTGGATGTTTCCCAGGCGAGCTATTGGCAGCATGTTCAGAA
Organism: Rhinoderma darwinii; assembly: GCF_050947455.1. Classification (NCBI taxonomy): domain Eukaryota; kingdom Metazoa; phylum Chordata; class Amphibia; order Anura; family Rhinodermatidae; genus Rhinoderma; species Rhinoderma darwinii. Next base: position 10,317 of record NW_027463179.1, read on the forward strand.
CCACTGTTTCTGAGGCTAATTCTTGAACCGTAAGTCATAGACGCTCGATCTTGGCGGCATTCGTCTCAGCTCCTGGCAATTAGTATAGAAGCACTGTTTCCCACTGTTTCTGAGGCTAATTCTTGAACCGTAAGTCATAGACGCTGGATCTTGGCGGCATTCGTCTCAGCGCCTGGCAATTAGTATGGAAGCACTGTTTTTGACTTCTCTGGATGTTTCCCAGACGAGCTATTGACAAGTAAATCCTAGACGCTCGATCTTGGTTATTTTCGCTTAAGCGGCTGGCAGCAAAGTTCAGAACCATGTTTCTGTGAATAACTCTTGAACCGTAAGTCACAGACGCTCGCTCTTGGCTGCATTCGTTTCAGCTCGTGGCAGCCAGTCTAAAAAACACTATCTTGGACTTCTCTGGATGTTTCCCAGGCGAGCTATTGGCAGCATGTTCAGAACCACTGTTTCTGAGGCTAATTCTTGAACCGTAAGTCATAGACGCTCGATCTTGGCGGCATTCGTCTCAGCGCCTGGCAATTAGTATAGAAGCACTGTTTCCCACTGTTTCTGAGGCTAATTCTTGAATCGTAAGTCATAGACGCTGGATCTTGGCGGCATTCGTCTCAGCGCCTGGCAATTAGTATAGAAGCACTGTTTTTGACTTCTCTGGATGTGTCCCAGACGAGCTATTGACAAGTAAATCCTAGACGCTCGATCTTGGTTATTTTCGCTTTCGCGGCTGGCAGCAAAGTTCAGAACCATGTTTCTGTGAATAACTCTTGAACCGTAAGTCACAGACGCTCGCTCTTGGCTGCATTCGTTTCAGCTCGTGGCAGCCAGTCTAAAAAACACTATCTTGGACTTCTCTGGATGTTTCCCAGGCGAGCTATTGGCAGCATGTTCAGAACCACTGTTTCTGAGGCTAATTCTTGAACCGTAAGTCATAGACGATCGATCTTGGCGGCATTCGTCTCAGCTCCTGGCAACTAGTATAGAAGCACTGTTTCCCACTGTTTCTGAGGCTAATTCTTGAACCGTAAGTCATAGACGCTGGATCTTGGCGGCATTCGTATCAGCGCATGGCAATTAGTATAGAAGCACTGTTTTTGACTTCTCTGGATGTTTCCCAGACGAGCTATTGACAAGTAAATCCTAGACGCTCGATCTTGGTTATTTTCGCTTTCGCGGCTGGCAGCAAAGTTCAGAACCATGTTTCTGTGAATAACTCTTGAACCGTAAGTCACAGACGCTCGCTCTTGGCTGCATTCGTTTCAGCTCGTGGCAGCCAGTCTAAAAAACACTATCTTGGACTTCTCTGGATGTTTCCCAGGCGAGCTATTGGCAGCATGTTCAGAACCACTGTTTCTGAGGCTAATTCTTGAACCGTAAGTCATAGACGCTCGATCTTGGCGGCATTCGTCTCAGCTCCTGGCAATTAGTATAGAAGCACTGTTTCCCACTGTTTCTGAGGCTAATTCTTGAACCGTAAGTCATAGACGCTGGATCTTGGCGGCATTCGTCTCAGCGCCTGGCAATTAGTATAGAAGCACTGTTTTTGACTTCTCTGGATGTTTCCCAGACGAGCTATTGACAAGTAAATCCTAGACGCTCGATCCTGGTTATTTTCGCTTTCGCGGCTGGCAGCAAAGTTCAGAACCATGTTTCTGTGAATAACTCTTGAACCGTAAGTCACAGACGCTCGCTCTTGGCTGCATTCGTTTCAGCTCGTGGCAGCCAGTCTAAAAAACACTATCTTGGACTTCTCTGGATGTTTCCCAGGCGAGCTATTGGCAGCATGTTCAGAACCACTGTTTCTGAGGCTAATTCTTGAACCGTAAGTCAGAGACGCTCGATCTTGGCGGCATTCGTCTCAGCTCCTGGCAATTAGTATAGAAGCACTGTTTCCCACTGTTTCTGAGGCTAATTCTTGAACCGTAAGTCATAGACGCTGGATCTTGGCGGCATTCGTCTCAGCGCCTGGAAATTAGTATAGAAGCACTGTCTTTGACTTCTCTGGATGTTTCCCAGGCGAGCTATTGACAAGTAAATCCTAGACGCTCGATCTTGGTTATTTTCACTTTCGCGGCTGGCAGCAAAGTTCAGAACCATGTTTCTGTGAATAACTCTTGAACCGTAAGTCACAGACGCTCGCTCTTGGCTGCATTCGTTTCAGCTCGTGGCAGCCAGTTTAAAAAACACTATCTTGGACTTCTCTGGATGTTTCCCAAGCGAGCTATTGGCAGCATGTTCAGAACCACTGTTTCTGAGGCTAATTCTTGAACCGTAAGTCATAGACGCTCGATCTTGGCGGCATTTGTCTCAGCGCCTGGCAATTAGTATAGAAGCACTGTTTCCCACTGTTTCTGAGACTAATTCTTGAACCGTAAGTCATAGACGCTCGATCTTGGCGGCATTCGTCTCAGCGCCTGGCAATTAGTATAGAAGCACTGTCTTTGACTTCTCTGGATGTTTCCCAGGCGAGCTATTGACAAGTAAATCCTATACGCTCGATCTTGGTTATTTTCGCTTAAGCGGCTGGCAGCAAAGTTCAGAACCATGTTTCTGTGAATAACTCTTGAACCGTAAGTCACAGACGCTCGCTCTTGGCTGCATTCGTTTCAGCTCGTGGCAGCCAGTCTAAAAAACACTATCTTGGACTTCTCTGGATGTTTCCCAGGCGAGCTATTGGCAGCATGTTCAGAACCACTGTTTCTGAGGCTAATTCTTGAACCGTAAGTCATAGACGCTCGATCTTGGCGGCATTCGTCTCAGCGCCTGGCAATTAGTATAGAAGCACTGTTTCCCACTGTTTCTGAGGCTAATTCTTGAATCGTAAGTCATAGACGCTGGATCTTGGCGGCATTCGTCTCAGCGCCTGGCAATTAGTATAGAAGCACTGTTTTTGACTTCTCTGGATGTGTCCCAGACGAGCTATTGACAAGTAAATCCTAGACGCTCGATCTTGGTTATTTTCGCTTTGGCGGCTGGCAGCAAAGTTCAGAACCATGTTTCTGTGAATAACTCTTGAACCGTAAGTCACAGACGCTCGCTCTTGGCTGCATTCGTTTCAGCTCGTGGCAGCCAGTCTAAAAAACACTATCTTGGACTTCTCTGGATGTTTCCCAGGCGAGCTATTGGCAGCATGTTCAGAACCACTGTTTCTGAGGCTAATTCTTGAACCGTAAGTCATAGACGATCGATCTTGGCGGCATTCGTCTCAGCTCCTGGCAACTAGTATAGAAGCACTGTTTCCCACTGTTTCTGAGGCTAATTCTTGAACCGTAAGTCATAGACGCTGGATCTTGGCGGCATTCGTATCAGCGCATGGCAATTAGTATAGAAGCACTGTTTTTGACTTCTCTGGATGTTTCCCAGACGAGCTATTTACAAGTAAATCCTAGACGCTCGATCTTGGTTATTTTCGCTTTCGCGGCTGACAGCAAAGTTCAGAACCATGTTTCTGTGAATAACTCTTGAACCGTAAGTCACAGACGCTCGCTCTTGGCTGCATTCGTTTCAGCTCGTGGCAGCCAGTCTAAAAAACACTATCTTGGACTTCTCTGGATGTTTCCCAGGCGAGCTATTGGCAGCATGTTCAGAACCACTGTTTCTGAGGCTAATTCTTGAACCGTAAGTCATAGACGATCGATCTTGGCGGCATTCGTCTCAGCTCCTGGCAACTAGTATAGAAGCACTGTTTCCCACTGTTTCTGAGGCTAATTCTTGAACCGTAAGTCATAGACGCTGGATCTTGGCGGCATTCGTATCAGCGCCTGGCAATTAGTATAGAAGCACTGTTTTTGACTTCTCTGGATGTTTCCCAGACGAGCTATTGACAAGTAAATCCTAGACGCTCGATCTTGGTTATTTTCGCTTTCGCGGCTGGCAGCAAAGTTCAGAACCATGTTTCTGTGAATAACTCTTGAACCGTAAGTCACAGACGCTCGCTCTTGGCTTCATTCGTTTCAGCTCGTGGCAGCCAGTTTAAAAAACACTATCTTGGACTTCTCTGGATGTTTCCCAGGCGAGCTATTGGCAGCATGTTCAGAACCACTGTTTCTGAGGCTAATTCTTGAACCGTAAGTCATAGACGCTCGATCTTGGCGGCATTCGTCTCAGCTCCTGGCAATTAGTATAGAAGCACTGTTTCCCACTGTTTCTGAGGCTAATTCTTGAACCGTAAGTCATAGACGCTGGATCTTGGCGGCATTCGTCTCAGCGCCTGGCAATTAGTATAGAAGCACTGTCTTTGACTTCTCTGGATGTTTCCCAGGCGAGCTATTGACAAGTAAATCCTAGACGCTCGATCTTGGTTATTTTCACTTTCGCGGCTGGCAGCAAAGTTCAGAACCATGTTTCTGTGAATAACTCTTGAACCGTAAGTCACAGACGCTCGCTCTTGGCTGCATTCGTTTCAGCTCGTGGCAGCCAGTTTAAAAAACACTATCTTGGACTTCTCTGGATGTTTCCCAAGCGAGCTATTGGCAGCATGTTCAGAACCACTGTTTCTGAGGCTAATTCTTGAACCGTAAGTCATAGACGCTCGATCTTGGCGGCATTTGTCTCAGCGCCTGGCAATTAGTATAGAAGCACTGTTTCCCACTGTTTCTGAGACTAATTCTTGAACCGTAAGTCATAGACGCTGGATCTTGGCGGCATTCGTCTCAGCGCCTGGCAATTAGTATAGAAGCACTGTCTTTGACTTCTCTGGATGTTTCCCAGGCGAGCTATTGACAAGTAAATCCTATACGCTCGATCTTGGTTATTTTCGCTTAAGCGGCTGGCAGCAAAGTTCAGAACCATGTTTCTGTGAATAACTCTTGAACCGTAAGTCACAGACGCTCGCTCTTGGCTGCATTCGTTTCAGCTCGTGGCAGCCAGTCTAAAAAACACTATCTTGGACTTCTCTGGATGTTTCCCAGGCGAGCTATTGGCAGCATGTTCAGAACCACTGTTTCTGAGGCTAATTCTTGAACCGTAAGTCATAGACGCTCGATCTTGGCGGCATTCGTCTCAGCGCCTGGCAATTAGTATAGAAGCACTGTTTCCCACTGTTTCTGAGGCTAATTCTTGAATCGTAAGTCATAGACGCTGGATCTTGGCGGCATTCGTCTCAGCGCCTGGCAATTAGTATAGAAGCACTGTTTTTGACTTCTCTGGATGTGTCCCAGACGAGCTATTGACAAGTAAATCCTAGACGCTCGATCTTGGTTATTTTCGCTTTCGCGGCTGGCAGCAAAGTTCAGAACCATGTTTCTGTGAATAACTCTTGAACCGTAAGTCACAGACGCTCGCTCTTGGCTGCATTCGTTTCAGCTCGTGGCAGCCAGTCTAAAAAACACTATCTTGGACTTCTCTGGATGTTTCCCAGGCGAGCTATTGGCAGCATGTTCAGAACCACTGTTTCTGAGGCTAATTCTTGAACCGTAAGTCATAGACGATCGATCTTGGCGGCATTCGTCTCAGCTCCTGGCAACTAGTATAGAAGCACTGTTTCCCACTGTTTCTGAGGCTAATTCTTGAACCGTAAGTCATAGACGCTGGATCTTGGCGGCATTCGTATCAGCGCCTGGCAATTAGTATAGAAGCACTGTTTTTGACTTCTCTGGATGTTTCCCAGACGAGCTATTGACAAGTAAATCCTAGACGCTCGATCTTGGTTATTTTCGCTTTCGCGGCTGGCAGCAAAGTTCAGAACCATGTTTCTGTGAATAACTCTTGAACCGTAAGTCACAGACGCTCGCTCTTGGCTTCATTCGTTTCAGCTCGTGGCAGCCAGTTTAAAAAACACTATCTTGGACTTCTCTGGATGTTTCCCAGGCGAGCTATTGGCAGCATGTTCAGAACCACTGTTTCTGAGGCTAATTCTTGAACCGTAAGTCATAGACGCTCGATCTTGGCGGCATTCGTCTCAGCTCCTGGCAATTAGTATAGAAGCACTGTTTCCCACTGTTTCTGAGGCTAATTCTTGAACCGTAAGTCATAGACGCTGGATCTTGGCGGCATTCGTCTCAGCGCCTGGCAATTAGTATAGAAGCACTGTCTTTGACTTCTCTGGATGTTTCCCAGGCGAGCTATTGACAAGTAAATCCTAGACGCTCGATCTTGGTTATTTTCACTTTCGCGGCTGGCAGCAAAGTTCAGAACCATGTTTCTGTGAATAACTCTTGAACCGTAAGTCACAGACGCTCGCTCTTGGCTGCATTCGTTTCAGCTCGTGGCAGCCAGTTTAAAAAACACTATCTTGGACTTCTCTGGATGTTTCCCAAGCGAGCTATTGGCAGCATGTTCAGAACCACTGTTTCTGAGGCTAATTCTTGAACCGTAAGTCATAGACGCTCGATCTTGGCGGCATTTGTCTCAGCGCCTGGCAATTAGTATAGAAGCACTGTTTCCCACTGTTTCTGAGACTAATTCTTGAACCGTAAGTCATAGACGCTGGATCTTGGCGGCATTCGTCTCAGCGCCTGGCAATTAGTATAGAAGCACTGTCTTTGACTTCTCTGGATGTTTCCCAGGCGAGCTATTGACAAGTAAATCCTATACGCTCGATCTTGGTTATTTTCGCTTAAGCGGCTGGCAGCAAAGTTCAGAACCATGTTTCTGTGAATAACTCTTGAACCGTAAGTCACAGACGCTCGCTCTTGGCTGCATTCGTTTCAGCTCGTGGCAGCCAGTCTAAAAAACACTATCTTGGACTTCTCTGGATGTTTCCCAGGCGAGCTATTGGCAGCATGTTCAGAACCACTGTTTCTGAGGCTAATTCTTGAACCGTAAGTCATAGACGCTCGATCTTGGCGGCATTCGTCTCAGCGCCTGGCAATTAGTATAGAAGCACTGTTTCCCACTGTTTCTGAGGCTAATTCTTGAATCGTAAGTCATAGACGCTGGATCTTGGCGGCATTCGTCTCAGCGCCTGGCAATTAGTATAGAAGCACTGTTTTTGACTTCTCTGGATGTGTCCCAGACGAGCTATTGACAAGTAAATCCTAGACGCTCGATCTTGGTTATTTTCGCTTTCGCGGCTGGCAGCAAAGTTCAGAACCATGTTTCTGTGAATAACTCTTGAACCGTAAGTCACAGACGCTCGCTCTTGGCTGCATTCGTTTCAGCTCGTGGCAGCCAGTCTAAAAAACACTATCTTGGACTTCTCTGGATGTTTCCCAGGCGAGCTATTGGCAGCATGTTCAGAACCACTGTTTCTGAGGCTAATTCTTGAACCGTAAGTCATAGACGATCGATCTTGGCGGCATTCGTCTCAGCTCCTGGCAACTAGTATAGAAGCACTGTTTCCCACTGTTTCTGAGGCTAATTCTTGAACCGTAAGTCATAGACGCTGGATCTTGGCGGCATTCGTATCAGCGCATGGCAATTAGTATAGAAGCACTGTTTTTGACTTCTCTGGATGTTTCCCAGACGAGCTATTGACAAGTAAATCCTAGACGCTCGATCTTGGTTATTTTCGCTTTCGCGGCTGGCAGCAAAGTTCAGAACCATGTTTCTGTGAATAACTCTTGAACCGTAAGTCACAGACGCTCGCTCTTGGCTGCATTCGTTTCAGCTCGTGGCAGCCAGTCTAAAAAACACTATCTTGGACTTCTCTGGATGTTTCCCAGGCGAGCTATTGGCAGCATGTTCAGAACCACTGTTTCTGAGGCTAATTCTTGAACCGTAAGTCATAGACGCTCGATCTTGGCGGCATTCGTCTCAGCTCCTGGCAACTAGTATAGAAGCACTGTTTCCCACTGTTTCTGAGGCTAATTCTTGAACCGTAAGTCATAGACGCTGGATCTTGGCGGCATTCGTATCAGCGCATGGCAATTAGTATAGAAGCACTGTTTTTGACTTCTCTGGATGTTTCCCAGACGAGCTATTGACAAGTAAATCCTAGACGCTCGATCTTGGTTATTTTCGCTTTCGCGGCTGGCAGCAAAGTTCAGAACCATGTTTCTGTGAATAACTCTTGAACCGTAAGTCACAGACGCTCGCTCTTGGCTGCATTCGTTTCAGCTCGTGGCAGCCAGTCTAAAAAACACTATCTTGGACTTCTCTGGATGTTTCCCAGGCGAGCTATTGGCAGCATGTTCAGAACCACTGTTTCTGAGGCTAATTCTTGAACCGTAAGTCATAGACGCTCGATCTTGGCGGCATTCGTCTCAGCTCCTGGCAACTAGTATAGAAGCACTGTTTCCCACTGTTTCTGAGGCTAATTCTTGAACCGTAAGTCATAGACGCTGGATCTTGGCGGCATTCGTATCAGCGCATGGCAATTAGTATAGAAGCACTGTTTTTGACTTCTCTGGATGTTTCCCAGACGAGCTATTGACAAGTAAATCCTAGACGCTCGATCTTGGTTATTTTCGCTTTCGCGGCTGGCAGCAAAGTTCAGAACCATGTTTCTGTGAATAACTCTTGAACCGTAAGTCACAGACGCTCGCTCTTGGCTGCATTCGTTTCAGCTCGTGGCAGCCAGTCTAAAAAACACTATCTTGGACTTCTCTGGATGTTTCCCAGGCGAGCTATTGGCAGCATGTTCAGAACCACTGTTTCTGAGGCTAATTCTTGAACCGTAAGTCATAGACGCTCGATCTTGGCGGCATTCGTCTCAGCTCCTGGCAATTAGTATAGAAGCACTGTTTCCCACTGTTTCTGAGGCTAATTCTTGAACCGTAAGTCATAGACGCTGGATCTTGGCGGCATTCGTCTCAGCGCCTGGCAATTAGTATAGAAGCACTGTTTTTGACTTCTCTGGATGTTTCCCAGGCGAGCTATTGACAAGTAAATCCTAGACGCTCGATCTTGGTTATTTTCACTTTCGCGGCTGGCAGCAAAGTTCAGAACCATGTTTCTGTGAATAACTCTTGAACCGTAAGTCACAGACGCTCGCTCTTGGCTGCATTCGTTTCAGCTCGTGGCAGCCAGTTTAAAAAACACTATCTTGGACTTCTCTGGATGTTTCCCAGACGAGCTATTGACAAGTAAATCCTAGACGCTCGATCTTGGTTATTTTCGCTTTCGCGGCTGGCAGCAAAGTTCAGAACCATGTTTCTGTGAATAACTCTTGAACCGTAAGTCACAGACGCTCGCTCTTGGCTGCATTCGTTTCAGCTCGTGGCAGCCAGTCTAAAAAACACTATCTTGGACTTCTCTGGATGTTTCCCAGGCGAGCTATTGGCAGCATGTTCAGAACCACTGTTTCTGAGGCTAATTCTTGAACCGTAAGTCATAGACGCTCGATCTTGGCGGCATTCGTCTCAGCTCCTGGCAATTAGTATAGAAGCACTGTTTCCCACTGTTTCTGAGGCTAATTCTTGAACCGTAAGTCATAGACGCTGGATCTTGGCGGCATTCGTCTCAGCGCCTGGCAATTAGTATAGAAGCACTGTTTTTGACTTCTCTGGATGTTTCCCAGACGAGCTATTGACAAGTAAATCCTAGACGCTCGATCCTGGTTATTTTCGCTTTCGCGGCTGGCAGCAAAGTTCAGAACCATGTTTCTGTGAATAACTCTTGAACCGTAAGTCACAGACGCTCGCTCTTGGCTGCATTCGTTTCAGCTCGTGGCAGCCAGTCTAAAAAACACTATCTTGGACTTCTCTGGATGTTTCCCAGGCGAGCTATTGGCAGCATGTTCAGAACCACTGTTTCTGAGGCTAATTCTTGAACCGTAAGTCAGAGACGCTCGATCTTGGCGGCATTCGTCTCAGCTCCTGGCAATTAGTATAGAAGCACTGTTTCCCACTGTTTCTGAGGCTAATTCTTGAACCGTAAGTCATAGACGCTGGATCTTGGCGGCATTCGTCTCAGCGCCTGGAAATTAGTGTAGAAGCACTGTCTTTGACTTCTCTGGATGTTTCCCAGGCGAGCTATTGACAAGTAAATCCTAGACGCTCGATCTTGGTTATTTTCACTTTCGCGGCTGGCAGCAAAGTTCAGAACCATGTTTCTGTGAATAACTCTTGAACCGTAAGTCACAGACGCTCGCTCTTGGCTGCATTCGTTTCAGCTCGTGGCAGCCAGTTTAAAAAACACTATCTTGGACTTCTCTGGATGTTTCCCAAGCGAGCTATTGGCAGCATGTTCAGAACCACTGTTTCTGAGGCTAATTCTTGAACCGTAAGTCATAGACGCTCGATCTTGGCGGCATTTGTCTCAGCGCCTGGCAATTAGTATAGAAGCACTGTTTCCCACTGTTTCTGAGACTAATTCTTGAACCGTAAGTCATAGACGCTCGATCTTGGCGGCATTCGTCTCAGCGCCTGGCAATTAGTATAGAAGCACTGTCTTTGACTTCTCTGGATGTTTCCCAGGCGAGCTATTGACAAGTAAATCCTATACGCTCGATCTTGGTTATTTTCGCTTAAGCGGCTGGCAGCAAAGTTCAGAACCATGTTTCTGTGAATAACTCTTGAACCGTAAGTCACAGACGCTCGCTCTTGGCTGCATTCGTTTCAGCTCGTGGCAGCCAGTCTAAAAAACACTATCTTGGACTTCTCTGGATGTTTCCCAGGCGAGCTATTGGCAGCATGTTCAGAACCACTGTTTCTGAGGCTAATTCTTGAACCGTAAGTCATAGACGCTCGATCTTGGCGGCATTCGTCTCAGCGCCTGGCAATTAGTATAGAAGCACTGTTTCCCACTGTTTCTGAGGCTAATTCTTGAATCGTAAGTCATAGACGCTGGATCTTGGCGGCATTCGTCTCAGCGCCTGGCAATTAGTATAGAAGCACTGTTTTTGACTTCTCTGGATGTTTCCCAGACGAGCTATTGACAAGTAAATCCTAGACGCTCGATCCTGGTTATTTTCGCTTTCGCGGCTGGCAGCAAAGTTCAGAACCATGTTTCTGTGAATAACTCTTGAACCGTAAGTCACAGACGCTCGCTCTTGGCTGCATTCGTTTCAGCTCGTGGCAGCCAGTCTAAAAAACACTATCTTGGACTTCTCTGGATGTTTCCCAGGCGAGCTATTGGCAGCATGTTCAGAACCACTGTTTCTGAGGCTAATTCTTGAACCGTAAGTCAGAGACGCTCGATCTTGGCGGCATTCGTCTCAGCTCCTGGCAATTAGTATAGAAGCACTGTTTCCCACTGTTTCTGAGGCTAATTCTTGAACCGTAAGTCATAGACGCTGGATCTTGGCGGCATTCGTCTCAGCGCCTGGAAATTAGTGTAGAAGCACTGTCTTTGACTTCTCTGGATGTTTCCCAGGCGAGCTATTGACAAGTAAATCCTAGACGCTCGATCTTGGTTATTTTCACTTTCGCGGCTGGCAGCAAAGTTCAGAACCATGTTTCTGTGAATAACTCTTGAACCGTAAGTCACAGACGCTCGCTCTTGGCTGCATTCGTTTCAGCTCGTGGCAGCCAGTTTAAAAAACACTATCTTGGACTTCTCTGGATGTTTCCCAAGCGAGCTATTGGCAGCATGTTCAGAACCACTGTTTCTGAGGCTAATTCTTGAACCGTAAGTCATAGACGCTCGATCTTGGCGGCATTTGTCTCAGCGCCTGGCAAGTAGTATAGAAGCACTGTTTCCCACTGTTTCTGAGACTAATTCTTGAACCGTAAGTCATAGACGCTCGATCTTGGCGGCATTCGTCTCAGCGCCTGGCAATTAGTATAGAAGCACTGTCTTTGACTTCTCTGGATGTTTCCCAGGCGAGCTATTGACAAGTAAATCCTATACGCTCGATCTTGGTTATTTTCGCTTAAGCGGCTGGCAGCAAAGTTCAGAACCATGTTTCTGTGAATAACTCTTGAACCGTAAGTCACAGACGCTCGCTCTTGGCTGCATTCGTTTCAGCTCGTGGCAGCCAGTCTAAAAAACACTATCTTGGACTTCTCTGGATGTTTCCCAGGCGAGCTATTGGCAGCATGTTCAGAACCACTGTTTCTGAGGCTAATTCTTGAACCGTAAGTCATAGACGCTCGATCTTGGCGGCATTCGTCTCAGCGCCTGGCAATTAGTATAGAAGCACTGTTTCCCACTGTTTCTGAGGCTAATTCTTGAATCGTACGTCATAGACGCTGGATCTTGGCGGCATTCGTCTCAGCGCCTGGCAATTAGTATAGAAGCACTGTTTTTGACTTCTCTGGATGTTTCCCAGACGAGCTATTGACAAGTAAATCCTAGACGCTCGATCCTGGTTATTTTCGCTTTCGCGGCTGGCAGCAAAGTTCAGAACCATGTTTCTGTGAATAACTCTTGAACCGTAAGTCACAGACGCTCGCTCTTGGCTGCATTCGTTTCAGCTCGTGGCAGCCAGTCTAAAAAACACTATCTTGGACTTCTCTGGATGTTTCCCAGGCGAGCTATTGGCAGCATGTTCAGAACCACTGTTTCTGAGGCTAATTCTTGAACCGTAAGTCATAGACGATCGATCTTGGCGGCATTCGTCTCAGCTCCTGGCAATTAGTATAGAAGCACTGTTTCCCACTGTTTCTGAGGCTAATTCTTGAACCGTAAGTCATAGACGCTGGATCTTGGCGGCATTCGTCTCAGCGCCTGGAAATTAGTGTAGAAGCACTGTCTTTGACTTCTCTGGATGTTTCCCAGACGAGCTATTTACAAGTAAATCCTAGACGCTCGATCTTGGTTATTTTCACTTTCGCGGCTGGCAGCAAAGTTCAGAACCATGTTTCTGTGAATAACTCTTGAACCGTAAGTCACAGACGCTCGCTCTTGGCTGCATTCGTTTCAGCTCGTGGCAGCCAGTTTAAAAAACACTATCTTGGACTTCTCTGGATGTTTCCCAAGCGAGCTATTGGCAGCATGTTCAGAACCACTGTTTCTGAGGCTAATTCTTGAACCGTAAGTCATAGACGCTCGATCTTGGCGGCATTTGTCTCAGCGCCTGGCAATTAGTATAGAAGCACTGTTTCCCACTGTTTCTGAGACTAATTCTTGAACCGTAAGTCATAGACGCTCGATCTTGGCGGCATTCGTCTCAGCGCCTGGCAATTAGTATAGAAGCACTGTCTTTGACTTCTCTGGATGTTTCCCAGGCGAGCTATTGACAAGTAAATCCTATACGCTCGATCTTGGTTATTTTCGCTTAAGCGGCTGGCAGCAAAGTTCAGAACCATGTTTCTGTGAATAACTCTTGAACCGTAAGTCACAGACGCTCGCTCTTGGCTGCATTCGTTTCAGCTCGTGGCAGCCAGTCTAAAAAACACTATCTTGGACTTCTCTGGATGTTTCCCAGGCGAGCTATTGGCAGCATGTTCAGAACCACTGTTTCTGAGGCTAATTCTTGAACCGTAAGTCATAGACGCTCGATCTTGGCGGCATTCGTCTCAGCGCCTGGCAATTAGTATAGAAGCACTGTTTCCCACTGTTTCTGAGGCTAATTCTTGAATCGTAAGTCATAGACGCTGGATCTTGGCGGCATTCGTCTCAGCGCCTGGCAATTAGTATAGAAGCACTGTTTTTGACTTCTCTGGATGTGTCCCAGACGAGCTATTGACAAGTAAATCCTAGACGCTCGATCTTGGTTATTTTCGCTTTGGCGGCTGGCAGCAAAGTTCAGAACCATGTTTCTGTGAATAACTCTTGAACCGTAAGTCACAGACGCTCGCTCTTGGCTGCATTCGTTTCAGCTCGTGGCAGCCAGTCTAAAAAACACTATCTTGGACTTCTCTGGATGTTTCCCAGGCGAGCTATTGGCAGCATGTTCAGAACCACTGTTTCTGAGGCTAATTCTTGAACCGTAAGTCATAGACGATCGATCTTGGCGGCATTCGTCTCAGCTCCTGGCAACTAGTATAGAAGCACTGTTTCCCATTGTTTCTGAGGCTAATTCTTGAACCGTAAGTCATAGACGCTGGATCTTGGCGGCATTCGTATCAGCGCATGGCAATTAGTATAGAAGCACTGTTTTTGACTTCTCTGGATGTTTCCCAGACGAGCTATTTACAAGTAAATCCTAGACGCTCGATCTTGGTTATTTTCGCTTTCGCGGCTGACAGCAAAGTTCAGAACCATGTTTCTGTGAATAACTCTTGAACCGTAAGTCACAGACGCTCGCTCTTGGCTGCATTCGTTTCAGCTCGTGGCAGCCAGTCTAAAAAACACTATCTTGGACTTCTCTGGATGTTTCCCAGGCGAGCTATTGGCAGCATGTTCAGAACCACTGTTTCTGAGGCTAATTCTTGAACCGTAAGTCATAGACGATCGATCTTGGCGGCATTCGTCTCAGCTCCTGGCAACTAGTATAGAAGCACTGTTTCCCACTGTTTCTGAGGCTAATTCTTGAACCGTAAGTCATAGACGCTGGATCTTGGCGGCATTCGTATCAGCGCCTGGCAATTAGTATAGAAGCACTGTTTTTGACTTCTCTGGATGTTTCCCAGACGAGCTATTGACAAGTAAATCCTAGACGCTCGATCTTGGTTATTTTCGCTTTCGCGGCTGGCAGCAAAGTTCAGAACCATGTTTCTGTGAATAACTCTTGAACCGTAAGTCACAGACGCTCGCTCTTGGCTTCATTCGTTTCAGCTCGTGGCAGCCAGTTTAAAAAACACTATCTTGGACTTCTCTGGATGTTTCCCAGGCGAGCTATTGGCAGCATGTTCAGAACCACTGTTTCTGAGGCTAATTCTTGAACCGTAAGTCATAGACGCTCGATCTTGGCGGCATTCGTCTCAGCTCCTGGCAATTAGTATAGAAGCACTGTTTCCCACTGTTTCTGAGGCTAATTCTTGAACCGTAAGTCATAGACGCTGGATCTTGGCGGCATTCGTCTCAGCGCCTGGCAATTAGTATAGAAGCACTGTCTTTGACTTCTCTGGATGTTTCCCAGGCGAGCTATTGACAAGTAAATCCTAGACGCTCGATCTTGGTTATTTTCACTTTCGCGGCTGGCAGCAAAGTTCAGAACCATGTTTCTGTGAATAACTCTTGAACCGTAAGTCACAGACGCTCGCTCTTGGCTTCATTCGTTTCAGCTCGTGGCAGCCAGTTTAAAAAACACTATCTTGGACTTCTCTGGATGTTTCCCAGGCGAGCTATTGACAAGTAAATCCTAGACGCTCGATCTTGGTTATTTTCGCTTTCGCGGCTGGCAGCAAAGTTCAGAACCATGTTTCTGTGAATAACACTTGAACCGTAAGTCACAGACGCTCGCTCTTGGCTGCATTCGTTTCAGCTCGTGGTAGCCAGTCTAAAAAACACTATCTTGGACTTCTCTGGATGTTTCCCAGGCGAGCTATTGGCAGCATGTTCAGAACCACTGTTTCTGAGGCTAATTCTTGAACCGTAAGTCATAGACGCTCGATCTTGGCGGCATTCGTCTCAGCTCCTGCCAATTAGTATAGAAGCACTGTTTCCCACTGTTTCTGAGGCTAATTCTTGAACCGTAAGTCATAGACGCTGGATCTTGGCGGCATAAGTCTCAGCGCCTGGCAATTAGTATAGAAGCACTGTTTTTGACTTCTCTGGATGTTTCCCAGACGAGCTATTGACAAGTAAATCCTAGACGCTCGATCCTGGTTATTTTCGCTTTCGCGGCTGGCAGCAAAGTTCAGAACCATGTTTCTGTGAATAACTCTTGAACCGTAAGTCACAGACGCTCGCTCTTGGCTGCATTCGTTTCAGCTCGTGGCAGCCAGTCTAAAAAACACTATCTTGGACTTCTCTGGATGTTTCCCAGGCGAGCTATTGGCAGCATGTTCAGAACCACTGTTTCTGAGGCTAATTCTTGAACCGTAAGTCATAGACGCTCGATCTTGGCGGCATTCGTCTCAGCTCCTGGCAATTAGTATAGAAGCACTGTTTCCCACTGTTTCTGAGGCTAATTCTTGAATCGTAAGTCATAGACGCTGGATCTTGGCGGCATTCGTCTCAGCGCCTGGCAATTAGTATAGAAGCACTGTTTTTGACTTCTCTGGATGTTTCCCAGACGAGCTATTGACAAGTAAATCCTAGACGCTCGATCTTGGTTATTTTCGCTTTCGCGGCTGGCAGCAAAGTTCAGAACCATGTTTCTGTGAATAACTCTTGAACCGTAAGTCACAGACGCTCGCTCTTGGCTGCATTCGTTTCAGCTCGTGGCAGCCAGTCTAAAAAACACTATCTTGGACTTCTCTGGATGTTTCCCAGGCGAGCTATTGGCAGCATGTTCAGAACCACTGTTTCTGAGGCTAATTCTTGAACCGTAAGTCATAGACGATCGATCTTGGCGGCATTCGTCTCAGCTCCTGGCAACTAGTATAGAAGCACTGTTTCCCACTGTTTCTGAGGCTAATTCTTGAACCGTAAGTCATAGACGCTGGATCTTGGCGGCATTCGTATCAGCGCCTGGCAATTAGTATAGAAGCACTGTTTTTGACTTCTCTGGATGTTTCCCAGACGAGCTATTGACAAGTAAATCCTAGACGCTCGATCTTGGTTATTTTCGCTTTCGCGGCTGGCAGCAAAGTTCAGAACCATGTTTCTGTGAATAACTCTTGAACCGTAAGTCACAGACGCTCGCTCTTGGCTGCATTCGTTTCAGCTCGTGGCAGCCAGTCTAAAAAACACTATCTTGGACTTCTCTGGATGTTTCCCAGGCGAGCTATTGGCAGCATGTTCAGAACCACTGTTTCTGAGGCTAATTCTTGAACCGTAAGTCATAGACGATCGATCTTGGCGGCATTCGTCTCAGCTCCTGGCAATTAGTATAGAAGCACTGTTTCCCACTGTTTCTGAGGCTAATTCTTGAACCGTAAGTCATAGACGCTGGATCTTGGCGGCATTCGTCTCAGCGCCTGGCAATTAGTATAGAAGCACTGTCTTTGACTTCTCTGGATGTTTCCCAGGCGAGCTATTGACAAGTAAATCCTAGACGCTCGATCTTGGTTATTTTCACTTTCGCGGCTGGCAGCAAAGTTCAGAACCATGTTTCTGTGAATAACTCTTGAACCGTAAGTCACAGACGCTCGCTCTTGGCTTCATTCGTTTCAGCTCGTGGCAGCCAGTTTAAAAAACACTATCTTGGACTTCTCTGGATGTTTCCCAGGCGAGCTATTGACAAGTAAATCCTAGACGCTCGATCTTGGTTATTTTCGCTTTCGCGGCTGACAGCAAAGTTCAGAACCATGTTTCTGTGAATAACTCTTGAACCGTAAGTCACAGACGCTCGCTCTTGGCTGCATTCGTTTCAGCTCGTGGTAGCCAGTCTAAAAAACACTATCTTGGACTTCTCTGGATGTTTCCCAGGCGAGCTATTGGCAGCATGTTCAGAACCACTGTTTCTGAGGCTAATTCTTGAACCGTAAGTCATAGACGCTCGATCTTGGCGGCATTCGTCTCAGCTCCTGGCAATTAGTATAGAAGCACTGTTTCCCACTGTTTCTGAGGCTAATTCTTGAACCGTAAGTCATAGACGCTCGATCTTGGCGGCATTTGTCTCACCGCCTGGCAATTAGTATAGAAGCACTGTTTCCCACTGTTTCTGAGGCTAATTCTTGAACCGTAAGTCATAGACGCTCGATCTTGGCGGCATTCGTCTCAGCGCCTGGCAATTAGTATAGAAGCACTGTCTTTGACTTCTCTGGATGTTTCCCAGGCGAGCTATTGACAAGTAAATCCTATACGCTCGATCTTGGTTATTTTCGCTTAAGCGGCTGGCAGCAAAGTTCAGAACCATGTTTCTGTGAATAACTCTTGAACCGTAAGTCACAGACGCTCGCTCTTGGCTGCATTTGTTTCAGCTCGTGGCAGCCAGTCTAAAAAACACTATCTTGGACTTCTCTGGATGTTTCCCAGGCGAGCTATTGGCAGCATGTTCAGAACCACTGTTTCTGAGGCTAATTCTTGAACCGTAAGTCATAGACGCTCGATCTTGGCGGCATTCGTCTCAGCTCCTGACAATTAGTATGGAAGCACTGTCTTTGACTTCTCTGGATGTTTCCCAGGCGAGCTATTGACAAGTAAATCCTATACGCTCGATCTTGGTTATTTTCGCTTTCGCGGCTGGCAGCAAAGTTCAGAACCATGTTTCTGTGAATAACTCTTGAACCGTAAGTCACAGACGCTCGCTCTTGGCTGCATTCGTTTCAGCTCGTGGCAGCCAGTCTAAAAAACACTATCTTGGACTTCTCTGGATGTTTCCCAGGCGAGCTATTGGCAGCATGTTCAGAACCACTGTTTCTGAGGCTAATTCTTGAACCGTAAGTCATAGACGCTCGATCTTGGCGGCATTCGTCTCAGCGCCTGGCAATTAGTATAGAAGCACTGTTTCCCACTGTTTCTGAGGCTAATTCTTGAATCGTAAGTCATAGACGCTGGATCTTGGCGGCATTCGTCTCAGCGCCTGGCAATTAGTATAGAAGCACTGTTTTTGACTTCTCTGGATGTTTCCCAGACGAGCTATTGACAAGTAAATCCTAGACGCTCGATCTTGGTTATTTTCGCTTTCGCGGCTGGCAGCAAAGTTCAGAACCATGTTTCTGTGAATAACTCTTGAACCGTAAGTCACAGACGCTCGCTCTTGGCTGCATTCGTTTCAGCTCGTGGCAGCCAGTCTAAAAAACACTATCTTGGACTTCTCTGGATGTTTCCCAGGCGAGCTATTGGCAGCATGTTCAGAACCACTGTTTCTGAGGCTAATTCTTGAACCGTAAGTCATAGACGATCGATCTTGGCGGCATTCGTCTCAGCTCCTGGCAACTACTATAGAAGCACTGTTTCCCACTGTTTCTGAGGCTAATTCTTGAACCGTAAGTCATAGACGCTGGATCTTGGCGGCATTCGTATCAGCGCCTGGCAATTAGTATAGAAGCACTGTTTTTGACTTCTCTGGATGTTTCCCAGACGAGCTATTGACAAGTAAATCCTAGACGCTCGATCTTGGTTATTTTCGCTTTCGCGGCTGGCAGCAAAGTTCAGAACCATGTTTCTGTGAATAACTCTTGAACCGTAAGTCACAGACGCTCGCTCTTGGCTGCATTCGTTTCAGCTCGTGGCAGCCAGTCTAAAAAACACTATCTTGGACTTCTCTGGATGTTTCCCAGGCGAGCTATTGGCAGCATGTTCAGAACCACTGTTTCTGAGGCTAATTCTTGAACCGTAAGTCATAGACGCTCGATCTTGGCGGCATTCGTCTCAGCTCCTGGCAATTAGTATAGAAGCACTGTTTCCCACTGTTTCTGAGGCTAATTCTTGAACCGTAAGTCATAGACGCTGGATCTTGGCGGCATTCGTCTCAGCGCCTGGCAATTAGTATAGAAGCACTGTCTTTGACTTCTCTGGAAGTTTCCCAGGCGAGCTATTGACAAGTAAATCCTAGACGCTCGATCTTGGTTATTTTCACTTTCGCGGCTGGCAGCAAAGTTCAGAACCATGTTTCTGTGAATAACTCTTGAACCGTAAGTCACAGACGCTCGCTCTTGGCTGCATTCGTTTCAGCTCGTGGCAGCCAGTTTAAAAAACACTATATTGGACTTCTCTGGATGTTTCCCAGGCGAGCTATTGACAAGTAAATCCTAGACGCTCGATCTTGGTTATTTTCGCTTTCGCGGCTGGCAGCAAAGTTCAGAACCATGTTTCTGTGAATAACTCTTGAACCGTAAGTCACAGACGCTCGCTCTTGGCTGCATTCGTTTCAGCTCGTGGCAGCCAGTCTAAAAAACACTATCTTGGACTTCTCTGGATGTTTCCCAGGCGAGCTATTGGCAGCATGTTCAGAACCACTGTTTCTGAGGCTAATTCTTGAACCGTAAGTCATAGACGCTTGATCTTGGCGGCATTCGTCTCAGCTCCTGGCAATTAGTATAGAAGCACTGTTTCCCACTGTTTCTGAGGCTAATTCTTGAACCGTAAGTCATAGACGCTGGATCTTGGCGGCATTCGTCTCAGCGCCTGGCAATTAGTATAGAAGCACTGTTTTTGACTTCTCTGGATGTTTCCCAGACGAGCTATTGACAAGTAAATCCTAGACGCTCGATCCTGGTTATTTTCGCTTTCGCGGCTGGCAGCAAAGTTCAGAACCATGTTTCTGTGAATAACTCTTGAACCGTAAGTCACAGACGCTCGCTCTTGGCTGCATTCGTTTCAGCTCGTGGCAGCCAATCTAAAAAACACTATCTTGAACTTCTCTGGATGTTTCCCAGACGAGCTATTGGCAGCATGTTCAGAACCACTGTTTCTGAGGCTAATTCTTGAACCGTAAGTCATAGACGCTCGATATTGGCGGCATTCGTCTCAGCTCCTGGCAATTAGTATAGAAGCACTGTTTCCCACTGTTTCTAAGGCTAATTCTTGAACCGTAAGTCATAGACGCTGGATCTTGGCGGCATTCGTATCAGCGCCTGGCAATTAGTATAGAAGCACTGTTTTTGACTTCTCTGGATGTTTCCCAGACGAGCTATTGACAAGTAAATCCTAGACGCTCGATCTTGGTTATTTTCGCTTTCGCGGCTGGCAGCAAAGTTCAGAACCATGTTTCTGTGAATAACTCTTGAACCGTAAGTCACAGACGCTCGCTCTTGGCTGCATTCGTTTCAGCTCGTGGCAGCCAGTCTAAAAAACACTATCTTGGACTTCTCTGGATGTTTCCCAGGCGAGCTATTGGCAGCATGTTCAGAACCACTGTTTCTGAGGCTAATTCTTGAACCGTAAGTCATAGACGCTCGATCTTGGCGGCATTCGTCTCAGCTCCTGGCAATTAGTATAGAAGCACTGTTTCCCACTGTTTCTGAGGCTAATTCTTGAACCGTAAGTCATAGACGCTGGATCTTGGCGGCATTCGTCTCAGCGCCTGGCAATTAGTATAGAAGCACTGTCTTTGACTTCTCTGGATGTTTCCCAGGCGAGCTATTGACAAGTAAATCCTAGACGCTCGATCTTGGTTATTTTCACTTTCGCGGCTGGCAGCAAAGTTCAGAACCATGTTTCTGTGAATAACTCTTGAACCGTAAGTCACAGACGCTCGCTCTTGGCTGCATTCGTTTCAGCTCGTGGCAGCCAGTTTAAAAAACACTATATTGGACTTCTCTGGATGTTTCCCAGGCGAGCTATTGACAAGTAAATCCTAGACGCTCGATCTTGGTTATTTTCGCTTTCGCGGCTGGCAGCAAAGTTCAGAACCATGTTTCTGTGAATAACTCTTGAACCGTAAGTCACAGACGCTCGCTCTTGGCTGCATTCGTTTCAGCTCGTGGCAGCCAGTCTAAAAAACACTATCTTGGACTTCTCTGGATGTTTCCCAGGCGAGCTATTGGCAGCATGTTCAGAACCACTGTTTCTGAGGCTAATTCTTGAACCGTAAGTCATAGACGCTTGATCTTGGCGGCATTCGTCTCAGCTCCTGGCAATTAGTATAGAAGCACTGTTTCCCACTGTTTCTGAGGCTAATTCTTGAACCGTAAGTCATAGACGCTGGATCTTGGCGGCATTCGTCTCAGCGCCTGGCAATTAGTATAGAAGCACTGTTTTTGACTTCTCTGGATGTTTCCCAGACGAGCTATTGACAAGTAAATCCTAGACGCTCGATCCTGGTTATTTTCGCTTTCGCGGCTGGCAGCAAAGTTCAGAACCATGTTTCTGTGAATAACTCTTGAACCGTAAGTCACAGACGCTCGCTCTTGGCTGCATTCGTTTCAGCTCGTGGCAGCCAGTCTAAAAAACACTATCTTGAACTTCTCTGGATGTTTCCCAGGCGAGCTATTGGCAGCATGTTCAGAACCACTGTTTCTGAGGCTAATTCTTGAACCGTAAGTCATAGACGCTCGATATTGGCGGCATTCGTCTCAGCGCCTGGCAATTAGTATAGAAGCACTGTCTTTGACTTCTCTGGATGTTTCCCAGACGAGCTATTGACAAGTAAATCCTAGACGCTCGATCTTGGTTATTTTCGCTTTCGCGGCTGGCAGCAAAGTTCAGAACCATGTTTCTGTGAATAACTCTTGAACCGTAAGTCACAGACGCTCGCTCTTGGCTGCATTCGTTTCAGCTCGTGGCAGCCAGTCTAAAAAACACTATCTTGGACTTCTCTGGATGTTTCCCAGGCGAGCTATTGGCAGCATGTTCAGAACCACTGTTTCTGAGGCTAATTCTTGATCCGTAAGTCATAGACGCTGGATCTTGGCGGCATTCGTCTCAGCGCCTGGCAATTAGTATAGAAGCACTGTCTTTGACTTCTCTGGATGTTTCCCAGGCGAGCTATTGACAAGTAAATCCTAGACGCTCGATCTTGGTTATTTTCACTTTCGCGGCTGGCAGCAAAGTTCAGAACCATGTTTCTGTGAATAACTCTTGAACCGTAAGTCACAGACGCTCGCTCTTGGCTACATTCGTTTCAGCTCGTGGCAGCCAGTTTAAAAAACACTATCTTGGACTTCTCTGGATGTTTCCCAGGCGAGCTATTGACAAGTAAATCCTAGACGCTCGATCTTGGTTATTTTCGCTTTCGCGGCTGGCAGCAAAGTTCAGAACCATGTTTCTGTGAATAACTCTTGAACCGTAAGTCACAGACGCTCGCTCTTGGCTGCATTCGTTTCAGCTCGTGGCAGCCAGTCTAAAAAACACTATCTTGGACTTCTCTGGATGTTTCCCAGGCGAGCTATTGGCAGCATGTTCAGAACCACTGTTTCTGAGGCTAATTCTTGAACCGTAAGTCATAGACGCTTGATCTTGGCGGCATTCGTCTCAGCTCCTGGCAATTAGTATAGAAGCACTGTTTCCCACTGTTTCTGAGGCTAATTCTTGAACCGTAAGTCATAGACGCTGGATCTTGGCGGCATTCGTCTCAGCGCCTGGCAATTAGTATAGAAGCACTGTTTTTGACTTCTCTGGATGTTTCCCAGACGAGCTATTGACAAGTAAATCCTAGACGCTCGATCCTGGTTATTTTCGCTTTCGCGGCTGGCAGCAAAGTTCAGAACCATGTTTCTGTGAATAACTCTTGAACCGTAAGTCACAGACGCTCGCTCTTGGCTGCATTCGTTTCAGCTCGTGGCAGCCAGTCTAAAAAACACTATCTTGAACTTCTCTGGATGTTTCCCAGGCGAGCTATTGGCAGCATGTTCAGAACCACTGTTTCTGAGGCTAATTCTTGAACCGTAAGTCATAGACGCTCGATTTTGGCGGCATTCGTCTCAGCTCCTGGCAATTAGTATAGAAGCACTGTTTCCCACTGTTTCTAAGGCTAATTCTTGAACCGTAAGTCATAGACGCTGGATCTTGGCGGCATTCGTCTCAGCGCCTGGCAATTAGTATAGAAGCACTGTCTTTGACTTCTCTGGATGTTTCCCAGGCGAGCTATTGACAAGTAAATCCTAGACGCTCGATCTTGGTTATTTTCGCTTTCATGGCTGGCAGCAAAGTTCAGAACCATGTTTCTGTGAATAACTCTTGAACCGTAAGTCACAGACGCTCGCTCTTGGCTGCATTCGTTTCAGCTCGTGGCAGCCAGTCTAAAAAACACTATCTTGGACTTCTCTGGATGTTTCCCAGGCGAGCTATTGGCAGCATGTTCAGAACCACTGTTTCTGAGGCTAATTCTTGAACCGTAAGTCATAGACGCTCGATCTTGGCGGCATTCGTCTCAGCTCCTGGCAATTAGTATAGAAGCACTGTTTCCCACTGTTTCTGAGGCTAATTCTTGAACCGTAAGTCATAGACGCTGGATCTTGGCGGCATTCGTCTCAGCGCCTGGCAATTAGTATAGAAGCACTGTCTTTGACTTCTCTGGATGTTTCCCAGGCGAGCTATTGACAAGTAAATCCTAGACGCTCGATCTTGGTTATTTTCACTTTCGCGGCTGGCAGCAAAGTTCAGAACCATGTTTCTGTGAATAACTCTTGAACCGTAAGTCACAGACGCTCGCTCTTGGCTGCATTCGTTTCAGCTCGTGGCAGCCAGTTTAAAAAACACTATCTTGGACTTCTCTGGATGTTTCCCAGGCGAGCTATTGATAAGTAAATCCTAGACGCTCGATCTTGGTTATTTTCGCTTTCGCGGCTGGCAGCAAAGTTCAGAACCATGTTTCTGTGAATAACTCTTGAACCGTAAGTCACAGACGCTCGCTCTTGGCTGCATTCGTTTCAGCTCGTGGCAGCCAGTTTAAAAAACACTATCTTGGACTTCTCTGGATGTTTCCCAGGCGAGCTATTGATAAGTAAATCCTAGACGCTCGATCTTGGTTATTTTCGCTTTCGCGGCTGGCAGCAAAGTTCAGAACCATGTTTCTGTGAATAACTCTTGAACCGTAAGTCACAGACGCTCGCTCTTGGCTGCATTCGTTTCAGCTCGTGGCAGCCAGTCTAAAAAACACTATCTTGGACTTATCTGGATGTTTCCCAGGCGAGCTATTGGCAGCATGTTCAGAACCACTGTTTCTGAGGCTAATTCTTGAACCGTAAGTCATAGACGCTCGATCTTGGCGGCATTCGTCTCAGCTCCTGGCAATTAGTATAGAAGCACTGTTTCCCACTGTTTCTGAGGCTAATTCTTGAACCGTAAGTCATAGACGCTGGATCTTGGCGGCATTCGTCTCAGTGCCTGGCAATTAGTATAGAAGCACTGTTTTTGACTTCTCTGGAAGTTTCCCAGACGAGCTATTGACAAGTAAATCCTAGACGCTCGATCCTGGTTATTTTCGCTTTCGCGGCTGGCAGCAAAGTTCAGAACCATGTTTCTGTGAATAACTCTTGAACCGTAAGTCACAGACGCTCGCTCTTGGCTGCATTCGTTTCAGCTCGTGGCAGCCAGTCTAAAAAACACTATTTTGGACTTCTCTGGATGTTTCCCAGGCGAGCTATTGGCAGCATGTTCAGAACCACTGTTTCTGAGGCTAATTCTTGAACCGTAAGTCATAGACGCTCGATCTTGGCGGCATTCGTCTCAGCTCCTGGCAATTAGTATAGAAGCACTGTTTCCCACTGTTTCTGAGGCTAATTCTTGAACCGTAAGTCATAGACGCTGGATCTTGGCGGCATTCGTCTCAGCGCCTGGCAATTAGTATAGAAGCACTGTCTTTGACTTCTCTGGATGTTTCCCAGGCGAGCTATTGACAAGTAAATCCTAGACGCTCGATCTTGGTTATTTTCACTTTCGCGGCTGGCAGCAAAGTTCAGAACCATGTTTCTGTGAATAACTCTTGAACCGTAAGTCACAGACGCTCGCTCTTGGCTGCATTCGTTTCAGCTCGTGGCAGCCAGTTTAAAAAACACTATCTTGGACTTCTCTGGATGTTTCCCAGGCGAGCTATTGACAAGTAAATCCTATACGCTCGATCTTGGTTATTTTCGCTTAAGCGGCTGGCAGCAAAGTTCAGAACCATGTTTCTGTGAATAACTCTTGAACCGTAAGTCACAGACGCTCGCTCTTGGCTGCATTTGTTTCAGCTCGTGGCAGCCAGTCTAAAAAACACTATCTTGGACTTCTCTGGATGTTTCCCAGGCGAGCTATTGGCAGCATGTTCAGAACCACTGTTTCTGAGGCTAATTCTTGAACCGTAAGTCATAGACGCTCGATCTTGGCGGCATTCGTCCTCAGCTCCTGGCAATTAGTATAGAAGCACTGTTTCCCACTGTTTCTGAGGCTAATTCTTGAACCGTAAGTCATAGACGCTGGATCTTGGCGGCATTCGTCTCAGTGCCTGGCAATTAGTATAGAAGCACTGTTTTTGACTTCTCTGGAAGTTTCCCAGACGAGCTATTGACAAGTAAATCCTAGACGCTCGATCCTGGTTATTTTCGCTTTCGCGGCTGGCAGCAAAGTTCAGAACCATGTTTCTGTGAATAACTCTTGAACCGTAAGTCACAGACGCTCGCTCTTGGCTGCATTCGTTTCAGCTCGTGGCAGCCAGTCTAAAAAACACTATTTTGGACTTCTCTGGATGTTTCCCAGGCGAGCTATTGGCAGCATGTTCAGAACCACTGTTTCTGAGGCTAATTCTTGAACCGTAAGTCATAGACGCTCGATCTTGGCGGCATTCGTCTCAGCTCCTGGCAATTAGTATAGAAGCACTGTTTCCCACTGTTTCTGAGGCTAATTCTTGAACCGTAAGTCATAGACGCTGGATCTTGGCGGCATTCGTCTCAGCGCCTGGCAATTAGTATAGAAGCACTGTCTTTGACTTCTCTGGATGTTTCCCAGGCGAGCTATTGACAAGTAAATCCTAGACGCTCGATCTTGGTTATTTTCACTTTCGCGGCTGGCAGCAAAGTTCAGAACCATGTTTCTGTGAATAACTCTTGAACCGTAAGTCACAGACGCTCGCTCTTGGCTGCATTTGTTTCAGCTCGTGGCAGCCAGTCTAAAAAACACTATCTTGGACTTCTCTGGATGTTTCCCAGGCGAGCTATTGGCAGCATGTTCAGAACCACTGTTTCTGAGGCTAATTCTTGAACCGTAAGTCATAGACGCTCGATCTTGGCGGCATTCGTCTCAGCTCCTGACAATTAGTATGGAAGCACTGTCTTTGACTTCTCTGGATGTTTCCCAGGCGAGCTATTGACAAGTAAATCCTATACGCTCGATCTTGGTTATTTTCGCTTTCGCGGCTGGCAGCAAAGTTCAGAACCATGTTTCTGTGAATAACTCTTGAACCGTAAGTCACAGACGCTCGCTCTTGGCTGCATTCGTTTCAGCTCGTGGCAGCCAGTCTAAAAAACACTATCTTGGACTTCTCTGGATGTTTCCCAGGCGAGCTATTGGCAGCATGTTCAGAACCACTGTTTCTGAGGCTAATTCTTGAACCGTAAGTCATAGACGCTCGATCTTGGCGGCATTCGTCTCAGCTCCTGGCAATTAGTATAGAAGCACTGTTTCCCACTGTTTCTGAGGCTAATTCTTGAACCGTAAGTCATAGACGCTGGATCTTGGCGGCATTCGTCTCAGCGCCTGGCAATTAGTATAGAAGCACTGTCTTTGACTTCTCTGGATGTTTCCCAGGCGAGCTATTGACAAGTAAATCCTAGACGCTCGATCTTGGTTATTTTCACTTTCGCGGCTGGCAGCAAAGTTCAGAACCATGTTTCTGTGAATAACTCTTGAACCGTAAGTCACAGACGCTCGCTCTTGGCTGCATTTGTTTCAGCTCGTGGCAGCCAGTCTAAAAAACACTATCTTGGACTTCTCTGGATGTTTCCCAGGCGAGCTATTGGCAGCATGTTCAGAACCACTGTTTCTGAGGCTAATTCTTGAACCGTAAGTCATAGACGCTCGATCTTGGCGGCATTCGTCTCAGCTCCTGACAATTAGTATGGAAGCACTGTCTTTGACTTCTCTGGATGTTTCCCAGGCGAGCTATTGACAAGTAAATCCTAGACGCTCGATCTTGGTTATTTTCACTTTCGCGGCTGGCAGCAAAGTTCAG